>NC_091129.1:86058911-86301411 GCF_040183065.1 Periplaneta americana | reverse complement strand
ATGACGTAGTGCAGAGGGCGGCCACTAGAGGGAACCCAAGAGTTGGAGCTTAATCTGAGACGATTCTAACCGGCGTCGGAGTTGTATCCGGTGTGGCTTAGTGGATAAAGCATCAGCACGTAGAGCTGAAAACCCGGGTTCAAATCCCGGCGCCGGAGAGAATTTTTCTCCGTTCCATTACTCTTTCATCGATTGACCTCTAATGTTTAGTAATACTGTATAATATATCTGCATAAAATTGTTTAATACAACTGTTCTTTAAAATATGAGAAATATGCACATTATGCAAACGTTGGCTCGTACATGTTTAATATACGCTTTCACAAAATAGATTAACCCCCAATACAATAGAGCCATTCTTTAAAAGTCAGAAATATATATTTTCGAGATATTCGTCCATATAATATGTTAAATACCCGTATAATATGACTGCGCAAAATAGATTTATCTCAATAAAAATAAAGCCGTTTTTTAATAAATAAGAAATATACCCGTTACGAAAACATTCGCCCATACATGTTAAATATATAGTACATATATGTTATCTTTCCACTCTCGCGGACATAAAGCAGAAACGGCAAAGCTTTGTCCACAAGCGAGCGTGGAAAGATAAACTGTATTCACTGTAATATGTCTGCACGAAATATAGTTACTCCCAGTGCAATACAACGGCGCAACATGTCCTTATCGAAGTTATTGAGGTCGGTCACATGGCGATGTCGTTTGATTGCATAAATCCAACATTTAAAATGCTTAAACCTTAAAAATTGAAATAGAACTTTATAGACTCAAATATATCAAATACAATTTACTGAAAACTGCCATTGAAAATTGTTTCCCTTTTTCACTCACCTTCCGAAATTTTTCTAGCTATTCCCTTTACATTGAACACAATAACATTATTATTACGTTTGAATAATTTGCTGTATAATCATAAAAATTAAAGACACAAGTTACTTTTCACGTTGAGAGTCTCTAAAATTGTTAGTCTTCCACATCGTTATGTCTCGATACGGAAGTATTTTCCGAACACTACTTTCTTGCAAAATATATTTCATTACGTGTCCTGAATTAGATCTTAAAATTAGAGTTAATTATTCTCTGACACACTGTGCAAAATAAAATGTACTACTGCTGCTACTGCTACTGCTACACAGCCGTCTTGTTTATGTTACGCTTACTTATTCATTCATTCATTTAACTAGCTAGCTAGTGATTACAAATTAAATGCTAAAATAAATGTTTTTAGTCACTGGTAGTAAGAGCCAGGCTCGTGTATGGTGTGGTCTTACAGTTAGTCAATAATATATCGAAAAATTTACAAGGACAGTTTACTAAATACAGTAATTAACTTAATTCAAACAGATAAATAACATACAAGAGCAAACAAAAAAAAAAAGGGGGAAAAGAAAGAGAAAAAGGGGGAAAAACACATCTAATATAAATTGACAATCAGGCAGAAGCCAGTGATATTCAATAAAACATTAATATAGTCGACAGAAATAAAAGGTAAAAAATACACACATTTGTTAATATTATATATCATGAATAATTTTATGAATTTCTTTTTTAAGAGCTTCAATTTTAAAATATTTCAAATTTGGAAAATGGTTTGTAATTTTATTATAACATCTTGGGCCGAAACTAGCACCATGTTTAAGAGCTGCACTTGTATGGCATTTAGCCTCAATTAATGGGAAAGTAGACTTTTGTCTTCGAGTACGATATTCATGTCGATTAGATTTATGTTTTATTTGATTTCTGTGGTAGTATTAAATGCAGTAGTCTATTAAATCTGAGGAAATGGATTATATTTATTTATGTGTACTCGCCTGTAAATGAACCTACTCCGAAATGTTGTATGCGAAATTATGTTTAAGATATTGAGAGTAAAGTTTTACTGCAAAAAAGGCTTGCTAATTTATAGTAAAATTCATTGTACTTCACCTTTTGTATTACTTGGGCAATGTTTCACTATTCGTTGACTTCTTGCTATGAATTGATGCTCTTTGGTTTCAGAACTGAATATATAGGCCTAAACAGCGTTACCCAAAAGTACATTAAAATTTAATGAGGATATTTCCACTTCATATGAATAACAGATAACATAGATAATTCATTAGTATCGGAGCTGTTGTGTCATTACGAAGAGGTTTCCGCCATACTATTTCCATTTTGTTTTTATATTTCTTTTAATACAACTCTGACAAGGTTACGCATTTTTCAGTTTTGAATGGAAGCTTCCGGCACTTATTTTTGCGTTCACGACGTCATAGGTCTGACTGCCGAGCCTAACCAAAGACAGACGGTATTACATATTTATTAACTTTTGGTACTTTCGATTGTCTGAGTTTCGCAATTATTATTTAAATTGTTTTAATTATTTCTGTTTTTGGAACATATATATTATTTTGTCACGTGAACAAGAGAATATTCAACATACTTCTTGATTATACAACTTTTAACACTGTATCACTCCGGAATATGTATGATAAGAATTTTTGTGTTAAATTCTAACGTACCTTGTTTACATGTTTCTACCTATTTATGGATCATCTTCAGAACTGGTCGTTGTTGGTCTTGGCGCCTCTTGTTCTGTTTCCTGTGAGGGTGCGTTCGTGTGGTATAGTGTAGAGTCAAAGAGTGTATATGTTCTGATATTGAGTTGTGTGTTGAGAATTTCTTTGGGGTGTGTTTTCGTGTGTCTGTATATTTCAATTGTTCTGGTGTGTTTAGTTCTTGGCTTTTTGGTTGGATGTGTAGTATTTCCATGTCTGTGTTGATGTCTCTGTGGGTGTGGTTACCATTTGTGATGTGTTTTGCATATGTGGAGATGTTTTGTAATTTTGTTATGGCTCTGATGTGTTCTTTGTAACGTGTTTGAAATGATCTGCCTGTCTGTCCTATACACAAAAAATACATCACACTAACATACGAAAACAAAAACACACACACAAAATTGCAACCTCTTTCAAGAAATTAAATTACAATCTCGCATACAGAACAAATAACACTCTGCAAAAACATCTCAACACACAAACAACACAAACAAACAAATGCAACCACACAGGCGTATACAAACTCAAATGTAACACGTGCAACAACTTCTACATAGGACAGACAGGCAGATCATTTCAAACACGTTACAAAGAACACATCACAGCCATAACAAAATTACAAAACATCTCTACATATTCAGATCACATGAAAAATGCTAACCACACCCACAGAGACATCAGCACAGACATGGAAATACTACACATCCAACCAAAAAGCCAGAAACTAGACACACTATAACAATATGAAATATACAGACACACGAAAACACACCCCAACGAAATCCTCAACACACAATTCAATTTCAGAACACATATGCTCTTTGACTATACACTATACCACACGAACGCACCCTCACAGAAAACAGAACAAGAGACGCCGAGACCAACAACGACCAGTTCTGAAGATGACCCAGAAATAGGTTGAAACATGTAAACAAGGTATGTTAGAACTTAACAAAGAAAGTCTTATCATACATATTCCAAAGAATATTGAATTTACTTGTAAACAATTCTGAGAAGGTTTCATCGAAGAAATTATTGGCATTAGACAGAAACTCATTCAGGCAATGATGAACGTCGTACCGATACTTCTTTCCAACTAAAACTCCTCTTTGCAAGTAAGTTTCATGAATAAATTTGTAATGCACCTTTGGAACATTCATTTCGCATTTACGAAACATTTCTTCTTCATTCTATCACATTAGCTTGGTACGGTCTCACTTCTTCGTTTCAGCGGACGGCCCAAAGTTCGTTCTTCTGTAGAAAGTAGTTCATTGTTTGGCATCAGGTACAGTGCATGAGGTCTTCATTTCTGACTACAATTTTTCATTTTATATAAAATAGAATTAATTTTTAATTAATAAAATGCGATTTTCTTGTATGAGTTAGTATAGCCCCCAGTTCGTTGACAGTGATTAGGCTTTAATCATAATTACGTTATGGTCCACGTTTCACTTCCATAACAGAATATGTCTCGCCATTGTTTTAATTGTTGTTTTTGTAAAAAAAAAAAATTTTTTTTTTTTTTGTGAAAAAATTTTGTATACGTTTTTAATGTATTTATTACTCAATTGAAATATATCGACTTCGTAGAAATATCATTTTCCTGTTCATAGCTTCTAAAATATTTAAAAGAACAAACTTGTTTTTGCAGGTTTATTATACACTATTTTAAATTTGCTATGGTTTCTACCAACGCACAGTGTACATTTTTCTTAATATAGCTGGATAAGATTAATAACTTCTCTCGTATTAAACAGAAACTTTATCCAGAACTTCAGGATAACATATTTGATTTCAGATCAAACTCTGGTTACGTTTGTGTAAGGGTAACTACTCCTCTATAGGGGATAAATTTACACAAAATTAATACCTTCTTTTCTATCTAACATAATCTTTATGCAAAACTTCAAGATAGCATATTTTATTTATATATAAACTTTGATTACGTTTGTGTAAGGGGAACTACACCTTCATAAAAAGTGAATTTAAACAAAATTAATAACATTTCTCCTATCTAACATATTTTCATGAAACTTTATGAAGAAATTAAAGGTGGTGTATTTAATTTGGGTACAAACTCTGATTAAATGTATGTTAGAGAAACTACACTTTTATAGGAGGTGCATTTAGACAAAATTAATATCTTCCTTCATATGTAATATATTTTCATGAACCGTCTTGCTAAGATTAGTAACTATAAACAGATATGTACATTTAAAAAATTGTATATAAAATTATGTACCTTATCCTGTAGAATTCATAGAATATGTTGTGAATTATTGAAATGAATCCATATTTATGTTAAATCTACACGATAATGTTTGCAGAAACTGTTAGTACTTTGGGTGACATTTAAAAAAATTTTCTTGCCGTATTGCTGTCATTAGTGGTCCCACATTCAGTTTCATTCTATCAACCAGAATATCCATTTCACTTTCAAATTTTTCTCTATTTATTTTCATCCTGGATTCACACTTTGATGTGTCAGTTTTACCACTTATCAGGCATTTTTTAATCTCTAATCTCTAGACGATATGTAGAAGGTATTCAGTGTGTGTATATAATGCCTATCCACTTCACTTGCGGGATTCGGGTTCCGCATACTGCGGATAGATGGTATTTTCAAGTTGCACACCACATCGGCGTGCCACGTTATGCATGATATCTATGAAGAGTTATGTCGTGTACTAGGGTAAATGTGTGTGTAAGTGTTCGTGTAAGTAGGAAGTGGATGAGGATGATGGTGAGGAAGAGAGAAGGGGAACCCGGTGCCGGAACGTAGCCTACTCATATCGAATAGCAACAAGGGGGACGCCAGGCTTAACGTCCCCGTTCGACGAATCACTATGAACAATGGCATATGTTTTCTATTCATATGAACTGCGGAGAGATTTGGGATTTAACCCAGACACATTGGTGCACAATTTAGTGATTAGAAGTTGTGCACCGCAATCTCTCCTATTCCCGAGGTAGAAATTTTACAAAAAAATTTCTCACACCGCAGACTAGTCTGGAAACAGACGCGCTATCACAGAGCTAACTCAGCGGGCAGAAGGTATTCAGTGTAGAGAGACTGAAACTGTAAGCTAGGTCCTTATTAAAATCATTGGTCAGTGCACCCAAATGTAGTATTTCCTAGGCGTTTTATTCTCTGTTAGGGTAAGCATCTTGGTAGTTACTAGAACACTGATTTCCTGTTGAGTTATATCTGTTTCTTCTCTGATTAATTGTGACTGTTTTCTGATAAAGAGGATTCTAATATAATGGTTATGCAAAATCTCGTAGATGATGCCTGAGGATTTTGCTACACGATTCTTTTTACAGGTTCAGTGGTGTGGATTTGAAGAGGAACTAATGAAATTATGAATAAATTTTCATGAACATATTTCTGTCTTCCTTTCTGCTTCAATCTTTATATCTTTACTTTATCTGATGTGCTCATAATTGCCCCACACCCATAACTGCAAATTACAGTTAATTCAAAATTACATTCTGCCACAATTTGACTCAAAACATCTCATTGCTCACTGACAGTACAGATGGTCCTCATGAATTTGATTCTACACTAAGGTCTCCTAGTAATTTTGAACTTCTTTTTTCTATGCTCTTATTGCTGTTTCACGGAAATGTTTTCTTGGATGACCCCTACTGGGCCGAGGTATCGCATCCCCGGGTACAGAAGCAAGAGAATTACGTACTTCTTCCAGAAAATTGAAGGAATAAATTAAGCATTCAGCATTATAACAGTATTTAATGAATCTTTTCTAACTGCTATGGCACATTAACCACAAGAATATACAGAAACATCGCCGATAACTGTTTTCATTTTATTTTCATTGTCATTGGGAATATCCTTTAGTCCTAATGGTACTATAAGATTATTTAAAAATTCATCATTTCGTGATTCAGCACTACTCCGGCATCGAACTCGAAAAAGTTGCCGGCGAGGTATAGACATCACGCCAGTGAAAATAATTGACATCGGTTAAGTTTGCAGGTATACATAACCACGCAAAAAATATTTCATACAGGCAATAACGTTGGAATATAAATATAAAATTGTTTTGACAGCACACAATAGCTAGTATTGTATAACTCAAGTTAAAGTCAGAGCTTTTGGAACAAAATATATAAATGTCCTTACGAAATAAAAGCTGCGGACTCTAATTTTGTAATTTAGCTGAATCACACATTATGTTGAAGCACATACTTTAATTTACTAATTTAATGCCAAAAAAGAAAAGAAAACACAATTTACTAGCCCTTAATTTGACTTTCAACAAAGCACGAATACGGAGGTGGTTACTAGTCCTGACTGCTTCATGTCCCTTGCATTGACTCAACGTAAGGTAGGACCGGACGCGTGAATGTAATCATAGCTGATGTACTAGTAATGGTGGCGGCTAATACTGTGCATATACTTTGCAGTTTTTCACCTTTATTTCGGTATATAATTATTACAATAACTTTATCATCATCCTCTTCTTTGCCAGTAGGTCTATTGGTCCGTACAATGTATACAGAGTAATTCACGAGGAGTTATCGACACTTACGGAGCTTATTTCTGGAAATATTCTGAGCAAAAACTGTTATTTTAAACATGTGTCCTATTCTCAATATTTTCGGAGTTACATTAATTTGAAGTTGGTAAAAATACCTTTTTTCTATAGTTTTAAGAGTAAAAGAATATTAAAAACAGAGAATGAACTATTCAAAAGTATACTTTCTTCAATTGGATATCAATCTGAAGCTAAAAGTTTGTTCTTAAGTCCTTAGTTACTTTGTACAGATTTCTTTCTCCAATTTTTAATTAAAAATTACATTATTCTTATACGCTTATCACAAAAATTACAGATCATACGACTTCTAGCTAATTGATTCTTTACAGTTAAATTTTTCATCCTAATGTAATCTTAAAGAGTGTACAATTAGGACGTGATTTATAAGAATTGTTGTGATAAATGCGTAACAAAATGTAATTTTGTCGTTAAAAATTGAA
Source organism: Periplaneta americana (assembly GCF_040183065.1). Lineage (NCBI taxonomy): Eukaryota > Metazoa > Arthropoda > Insecta > Blattodea > Blattidae > Periplaneta > Periplaneta americana. Next base: position 86,293,851 of record NC_091129.1, on the reverse strand, counting down.
AACAAAAATCCGTACGAAACAACTATGCTTCAGAATACCAACCAATTAAGAATTATACGTCTGAATATTTATTTCCATTTTGCATAAATAAGTCTCATTCTTCCGCAATATAAATAAATCTAATTTTTAACATTTCTAGCTATCTCAAATTACTCTGAATTTAAACAACCCCATGTATTCAATTTCATTACTACTTTTCTAATTTTACTTTTCTTTATTTTTTATTCACAGTGAAACGAATTTCTTTCGACAGGTGTCAGCCTGCAAATGTAAACAAAGGCTGCATACCAGAGACTTCGCATGGTAAATTAAAGTTATATAACGTAACAACATTATTCGTGTTTAATTAATTTCCTTGCTGTAATGAAAATCGATGACGAAAGTAGGCCTACTACATATTTTCCTTGGACGTATGGCCCGAGTAATACTTTCGTCACAGAATTCCGTTTCACAGCATCTGATTCGCACCTTATCTGAAAAAGCTTCATTTCAACAAAACTTCGTAGTATTGATTTCCACTTTGCGCGGTCGTTGATTATAGCGAATAAAAACCTATTGGCTTTGTAGCCGTTGGGGTAATTCCCCACTGTTTGTTTCAAGACCTGACACCATTCTTCTTGAGTACGAGTATATTTTTGACATATGACGTGAGGTATTTATCGTGGCCAACTCAACTTCGAAAGATAAAAATGATGCAGGCAGGTGGTCTGCTTAATTATTATTGGTGGAATACCCACTTACCGACTTTAGACGTAGACCGGTTGCATACTGCACTATACATTCTCTGGAATCACTGAAAAACAATAATTACGCGCTATTATTCTTTTTCTTAATTGCGACGGTATATCTTTGTATTACTTCCATGCTGAAATCGAAGGTGAAATCTGTTTTCCTCAAGTATCTTCAGATTTAAAATATAATTGATTACTTGATGCTCATAGTAGGCATTCTAAGTCCACTCGCATGTGAACATATTGTCGCTATGCTCTTTTTTAATTGAATGTCTGAGAGAAGAAAGGTTTTAATATGCAAATTCTAACTTAAGCTTTAGTTATAGGAACAACTTTCTAGTGTTAAATGAAACTCGACTGGTAAATTACCGTAGTTGACTAATTTCGTCTGAACTCTTAGCCATCTTCAGAACTAGTGAGGTCCTTGCTTGTTTTCGGTATCTTATGAAGTTGCTTTGGTGGAGAGTGCCTTTTTGTTCGGTAGTGTGGAGTAAAATATGATGTGTGTTTTGAAATTTAATTGCATATTGAGAATATTTTGTGGGTGTGTTTTTTGTGTGTATATATATTAAGGCCTACATACTGCTCTAGTATATTTAATTTCTGTCATTTTGACGTTTGAATATGTAGGATTTCCATGTACGTTTCTGTAGTTGTGGTTTGTGTTTGTGATGTCTTCTGCATATTATATGGAGGTATATTGTGTGATTAGGTATGGCTGTGATAAATATGGTCCTTGTAACGTGTTTGAAAAGATCTCCCAGTTTGTTCAATGTAGAAGATTTTGCAATTATTGTATGTTAGCTTGTGTACTTCTTGTGTGTATTTGTCTTGTTTGTGTGTTGAGATGTTTGTGTATTGTATGCAATGTTGCAATTTAATTTTCTGGATAAAGATGCTATCTTGTTTGTGTTTATATTTTCGTAGTTTAGTGTGTTTTTTGTGTTCTCGTGTTTGTATTGTGTTTTTTTCTTGTTTGGAAACATGAAAGTGTCTCACTAGTTTTGAAAATGACTAAAAGTGTAGTTTAAACTAATCACCATAATAAGTAATTTACCAACATAGTTTCATTTTAACAAAATAAAGTTGTTTCTGTAACAAATCTTTAGTGATATAATGTGTTAAAGGTGTGTAATAAAGATTTATAATGAAGAAGAGTTAAATTATAAATTTACAGGAGAGGAAAACATTGAATAATTTCTCGAAATATATTTGAAAATGATTTCTATTTTTTTTCTTTGCATTCTATACTCCTTGCATAACAATATGTTGAACTAAAAAACATGAAAAAGTGATTTATTTTCTAGACTGATCAGAAAAACGTATTTCCGCGTGGAAATGGACTGGTAATAGTTGCTTCCATTGTAAGTTACAAATGTTGACTGTTTTATGAAGTTCCTCTTTCTGCATAGTACTCCAAAGGAAACAATAGAAACTATTACTATGATTACCAACAATAATTAATTACTTCTGACTACTAAAAATGAATGGTATATTTTGTTATCTTACTCTTTTCAGCACAGCAAAAGTCACCTAATCACGATTTAAATTTTCATAAATCTTTCTGTACTTCTTGGAATGTATTGGCAAGTAACGAGATCCCGTTTCCTTACCATGAATACACTCGGTTCAATATAATATAGACCAGGCAGATTGTGCAAACTACAACAACTGATGCAAGTGCTACTCAAGATCTCCTTCCAGAAAGTGTGAGCACGTTTGATGAATGCAGTGGCCGTAAGACATTGTGACTATTTTGACACTATAGAACTGCAGGCGAATCCGACAACATTTTGTACCAAATGTAATCTGTCATTTTAAATGATCTAAATTGATTCCCAAACGTCTTCGAATGCTTCAAGTATGGTAGAAGTCATGACCACTATCCTAGTAAACTTAAAAAATGATAATTCACCGCTGTGGAGTAACGGTTAGCATGCCTGACCTGAAACGAGCGGGCCCGGGTTCAAGTCCTGGATGGCAACATACCTGGTTGAGGTTTTTTCCGGGGGTTTTCCTCAACCTATTAAGAACAAATTCAATCATTCATTCATTCATTCATTCATTCATTCATTCTATTCCGTAGATCTTACATGAGCAATGAAGCTCTAAGATGTGGAACAAGTCAAAATTTTACAATATTACAATTACAATTTTTACAAATTTTTATAATTTTACAATTTAGTAATTTTCTACAATTTTTACAACTTTGTGCAATTTTTTACAATATTTTACAATATTTTGGCGAGATGTAGTGAGATGAGGTGAGGTCCGAGGATTCGCCAAAATAGCCTATTACCCGGCATATGCCTTTTGGTTTGTGGAAAATCTCGGAAAAACCCACCCAGGTAATCAAATCAAAGGAGGATAATCTAATCAAAGGGGTTGATTCCAAGGCCTCGCCATGGACCATCCGACTTCAGTCTCACGGCTGTGGAAAACCTATGGTGGGTAACTTTTTGGTACTGGACCATAGATTCATTTCGCTGGTATTATTATCATCTCATTCAGATGCTAGATAACTATAGCATTTGATAAAGCATAGTAATATAATCAATAAATGAATATGATATTAGAGATACCATAAAGAAATATGTAACCGAGCGAAAATGTTGTAAATTTTACTGGAGAGGACGTAATTCAACTCCTTTTGTAATTTTACTCGTAAATGTTTTATTTGTTTATTTAGATAACTTGTTACATGTGCAGCAGTAACTTCAACTGAAAAATGTGAAGGGGTGCTTCATGTCAAAGGATGTGTTTTCCTGTGAAAAAATGTTGTAATAGTTGCTTACATTTAAAGTTGCGTCAAATTGACTGTGCCAGCCCGTGTTCGGGAAATGCTATGGAATAATAATGCAACGGAATTTCATTGAGTTCGGAAGGAATGCTGCTGATGCCGAATGTGGGGAAACGGGAGAATCCCGACAAAAACTCCAAATGTGATTTTGTTCGTCACAAATGTCACTATGGATTCATGCCTGACTGGGACTGGAACACAGACAACCTGCATCACAGGCCGATGAACTAGATATAAATTGATAAAAACCATTTTGCTCCCGTACAAATATTGACAACTGAAAAGAGACCAGCAAAATATCAGAATTTCTAATATAAACTCATTAATAGCGCGCACAATCTTTCCGCGTGGAAAATTAATAAAACAAATGCGTGTTACAATCTTTTTGCCAGTAAGTATTCGATTATGAAACCAATTAAGAGCAAATAGACATCATGTTTATGTCTATATTATCTTAAAATTACACGTTTAGATGTCATAAAACGTTTAGAATTACACTTGGATCCTGCAATTAATCGGACATGCATTTGCTTCAATTTGTAAGTTTCACATCTCTGCAGTTGCAATTGCAGGAATTGGATTGTCTGCATGGGATTTACTTCAATAGCAAATTTAGTTTGATTGTTCGATTCTTCAAATAAATGTTTATTACCAGCTGTATTTTAATATTTGTTGTTTAGGGGAGGTCGGGGCAAGCTCGGCACGTTAAGCTAAACATTCACATAAATACAACAAAAAAGCAACATTTGTTTCAAACTTTTAATGATAAATCCAATTGATATATTTATATATGTGTGTGGGTTGGAATTTACAAAAAGTGAAACATTGAACTAAATACAAAAATAAATAAAAAATGCGATATTTGCTGAAGTTGCACCACGAGTGTACTCACAACAAACAACGTATTTCAGAGTTCAGACTTGACTTACAATAAAACAGACTCTCATAGGACTAAATTTAACATCTGCACATTTTACAAGAACTGATCAAATACATTTTTTTCATATCTGTGCATTGTTCATGCACCCATAACGTGTACTCTTTGCACGTAACCCATTCTTCCTGTTTAAACCCATGTTGTTCGCTGCAATGAAATATGCAAAATTGTTTCCTTGTCGTCAGTATTATCTTATTTTCTTCTGTGGCTCATCAAAAAATAAAACTAGTTGCTTATGTGACAAAGTAAGATAGTAAATAATGTTATGCAGGTATATATTACGGAATAGATGTATGTCTTGACATTTTAATGAACTCGTCTGTACGTATCTATTTGAGTGTGTGAAATTACTGATTGTGTATAGATTAGTTTTAATTATTCAGTGTATGTAATATATTTTGTGAACTATGAATAAATTATAATTTAAAAAATATCAGATTTGAGACTAAACTTAGTGTTTCCCTTGCAATTGAGTATCCCAAAACTGAAAAGTTCAACTATGACTCCATATGTGATTCCAGCGAAACTCGTCATAACCTGTAAAAACCAGCATTAAGTGTGTTATTACCATGCCAAGGGATTCTTGATCCCACAATTCGTTTCGAGATGAATGAGCAACAGCCACAAGAGGTGTCCTCGTGAAAAACAAGTCATATACGAGCCTTGTTGTCAGCATCTCGGAGCACAATATCACATCACACATTGGACAGTTTTTGGACTCAGATTGGGTGCCCGTGGCACAATCCCACGAGAAACTTCAAATTAACTTAATTTAAAATTTATGATGCAACGATTGATGCCATAGGATCTCATGTGTTCAAATCTTCCTTAGCTGTAATTAGTAACCATTTGCAACCAAGAATCTTTTATTATAAATTATTTCCTATGTTTTCTTATCGTTTATCTTAATATATATTTTTTTAATTTAATCACGTACATAATTGTTTTTGATTATTGTTCATTTTGAACTGATTAGTAGACCGATCTATTGAACCCTTATTTAGAGCGGCTTTTGTTGATACAAAATTATTATTATTATTATTATTATTATTATTATTATTATTATTATTATTGTTATTATTATTATTCATCTCATCTCGAACTAAATAATTGAAGCCATTTGCTTTCTTCTTTTTTTGAAAGGACATGTCACTCATTTCCTCATTGTGTAAAAATTAAGAAAATTCTTAAAAAAATTAATCATTAATACAATGTTTAGAAATACTATGTTGAATATCATTAATATATTAAAAGCTCTTCTCAAACTATCACATAGTTAGCTACATTATTAATAATCAGAAAAAATACAACTTTTTACACCTCTTAATATAGTTGTTTGTTGGTTTCCCAAAATTTACATCAACTGACTGATGCCCTTCAAAGAGAGAGAGAGAGAGAGATTCATAGGCCTATACTCTCTCGACATCGCAAATGTTACAATATTACACATTAAATATTAACAAATATAAACTTTATAATCTTTGTGTAGTTTTTTGCAGTACACAGTGAATATAATTTTCAAATTTTCCATTGAGAACGATACCCAGTTACGTGGAAGGAAAAAAAAAAACTTAGACCTACACATGGAAAAACTGCGTTCCACGTTGGCTGACACAGTGTAGCATACTTGAAATTAGGCACGTCACTTAAATGTATATTCCAATGACGTCATTAGGATATGTGTTCAATAACACATTTGAAACTTCACTGGGTGTGCTATATCCACTGTGGTAAACCAATACAGACCGATATCAATTCTTCCCACTCTTTCAAAAGCATTAGAACATACAGTAGCGTGCAAATTAATCCGAACATGACATATTTTTACATTTTCTGTCATTGTTGGCCTCACAGCTGCTCATACCGCCTTAATTGACATCCGTAGTACGCGTAATTCCATTGTTGAAGGTCTGTCATTATTTTTTTTATAATATGTGACATTTTGCCTGTCGTTTTGTACTTATAAGCATTTCAGTTGTATTGAAGGCTTAATACTGCAATCCTGTGTACATTCTGTCGTCTTCACAAATGGATACAACTCCACGAAAACGGTCTAAAATTATAACATTAGCAGAGCATTCTTCTGTGATACAGAGGCATATTGCTGCAGAATGTCACATCGGTTTGGCTACTGTTAATTCGATCATAAAACGATACAGGGAGACTGGATCCATCACACACAAGAAAAAAGGAAACTGTGGCCGGAAAAGGAAGACTTCACCTGCAGATGATCGTTTAATTGTCAGAAAAGTAAATTAAATCCTAGACTAACTGCTGTCGACTTAACCCGCGAGTTAATGGCTACCACTGGGGCGAATATTCACGTCACAACAGTGCGGCATAGGCTTTTGGAAGCTGGGCGAAGGGCTCGTAAGCCTATTAAGAAGCAACTGCTAACCCCTGTTATGTGCAAAAAACGCTTAATGTGGGCAAAATTACATCAACACTGGACAGTGAACGACTGGAAGAATGTACTTTTTTTCCAATGAGTCTCATTTCGAGGTCCACGGCCACCGTGTTTCTTACGTACGGAAAGGATCCGAAAAAGTAACAGCAGCTCATCTCCAACAAGCACCCAAATACCCCCCTAAAGTAATGTTTTGGGGTTGTTTTACACATGAAGGGCCTGGAGCATTACTATCTATCAAGGGAATGATGAATTCTGACAAATATATTCACTTATTGGAAACCAGAATCGTACCCCATCTGCAAAAACCATTTCCGGATGGCAGAGGTATGTTCCAACAAGACCTGGCACCATGCCATACGTCTCGAAAAACTACAGAATTCCTCAACAAGAAGAATATTCAGGTACTCCCCTGGCCAGGCAACTCACCCGACATCAACCCCATTGAGAACTTGTGGTCAATATGCAAAAGAAGAATGCAAAAAATGGATTGTTCTACGAAGGAAATGATGATTCTGCCCTCATTGGTGTATGGTTTCGCGATGAAGAAATTAAGAATATTTGTGGGAAATTAGTGGAATCCATGCCAAATCGTCTCAGAGCTGTTATTGGGAACAAGGGATGCCACATACATTACTGAGGTATGTCTTAGATCGTTTTTTATCCCGTTTGAGTGTTTTTGCATAAGTAATTACGTTATTCGGATTAATTTGCACGCTACTGTATTGTACACAGACAACTTAAGAACTATCTCGACGAACACAAACTCCTTGATGACTATCAATCGGGTTTTAGGCCTGGGTACAGCACTACTACAGCCCTAGTTAAAGTGACTGAGGACATCGGTGAAGCTATGGATAGGGGTGAAGTAGCGGCACTAACTCTTCTCGATTTCAGCAATGCCTTTAGAATTCAACAATTCAACAGTTTGATTTTGATAAGAGCTACATGTATACAAGAGTTATTTACGAATTAAACAACAAAATACTATGAACTATTAATTAAACACTGAAATACAAACTATGTAGCAGAATTAAGCTAAATTACATAGAATGTTAATATATTTCAAATAATGTTAGATAATAGAAAGAGATTATTATGAGACAATTTTGAAAATACAGCACAATCAGGATGCATGTCTAAAGGAAGGAGTAACAATGTAGACAGTGATAGTTTAAGTCAGTATGATTGGAGTGAAATGCTAAGAAGGTTATCTTTTAAGCTGTTTTTAAAAGTGTTTATTGTCTTGCAGCCCCTAATACTTTATGACAGGGAATTCCATTGTTGCGAGGTGGATACTGTAAAAGATGATGAATAACGAGATGTTCTATGAAGAGGTATACTTAACGCGCCACAGATAAATGATCTGGTATTCACGTCGTGGTTGGAGTATAGATAAGAGAAACGAGACGAAAGGTAATTTGGTGTTGAAGTGTGCAGAATTCGAAAGAGCAATGACAAGGAGTGTAAATTTCTACGTTCTTTAAGTCGGGGCCACGAAAGACTTGCGAAGGACTGTGATATGTGATCGTATCGTCGGATGTTGCATACGTATCTGACGCACATATTCTGAACTCGGTGTAACTTGACTGACATGCGAAATGCGGCATTACTAGGGTTTGTATTAGGGTACGTTTTAGTTGCTGGGACCATGTTCCTATGCTTATATAATAGTATGCTTAGGGAAATATTTCAGTCATAAATGTGAATTTAAATACTTATAAACTCTTTGTTCATTCTTTCTGTTAATGAGTTCTGTGTTAATTGCCTAATTTGTTTACTCGCCATATTTCATTTATACGTACGTACATTCATGAAACTTTTCTATTAACTACTATGAATTAATTAGTTATCACTTAATCAATTTATTCATTCTCGGAACGAATAGTTAGCTTCCTGCACTAATTCTTCTTTTCTCCATTTATTTCTTTGCCGATCATTTAATAACTAGTATAAACATTCACTAATGTATTCATGGATTCAGTAATTTTTGTCCTTTATAAATTTGTTATCTCTCTCTTCAATCTTTATTTCATATAATGTTATTTCGTTCATTCGCTTCGTCTTACAGTTACATATTCTTTCATTCCTTAATTGAAAGTTTATTCAGTCACGAGTTACTGTGTTCATTCATTTTATTCATACGTCAGCACATTTATTTACTTACTATTCTCTCAATTTATTTATTTCAGTTATAAAATTTATTGATCCAACAATACCTGAAAATAATCCGGACTTTTTAGATTATTCCATATTTAACCACTTATATTCATTATATTTGTAATTCTAATACAGAAATGGCCCGACATCACCTTTCTGGGAAGCCAGGAAGAAGATGTTATTTCTATAAAATTGTTAATTTCCTTATTGTTTGTTCACTTGTTTCTTTAAACATTAATGATTCTGTAATCAATTTATCAGCCATTAGATAAATAAGTATATATTCATTTCTTTATTCCTAACGCTTGTTTATTCATTTTTCATTTATCACCCGTTCCTACCATTTATCCTTTATTCTTAGAACGTTGCTATTCAAGGCACTTTTGTGCCAAATTTCATTCGTCAATGTATTTGCGTGCTAATTTATGTTTTTATTCATTTCCATTTTAACAACTATTTTATTGATTGATTCATTGGTTCGTACATTATATTCATCCATTTATTCTATTTCAACACAATCATAATATACTAAATAAGTAGTTTACTGATTTTAAAGTATTCACAGTTCGATTCGTTACTTTTCTCTCATTTCTTCGTTCATTTAACATTTATCAAATAATCCTTAAGAGCCGTATTCATAGATATTTTTAGCGCGGGCTTCCGGTGGATGATCAGCTTTTTTCGTATTCATAAACCAGTGTTAGCGATAGGATATGATTTGAATTCTATACTAGTAACCAGTGGGTAGCCAGGGCTAGCTTAGTACGCTCGTAGCGCGTACTGCGAAATGTCTATGAATGGCACCCTTAATTTATTCGCCATTAAACTTTTAATCTATCAATTCTTTCATTCCATCATTCAGTTTTCCATTCTTGTCTCGCTTATAAGTTCTTAATGTGTTCACATAATTCATTCATAATTTCTTCCTTTTCTTCTTTTATTTATTTATTTATTTATTTATTTATTTATTTATTTATTTATTTTTTTATTTATTTATTTATCTCTTCATACTTTTTAATCATTTGTTATTCATTGTCTCAAGCATTCATTTTCAGGCATTAATTAATTAATTAATTCATTCATTCATTCTTTCAAATCATTCATTCTTTCATTAATTCATTGCAGCCATACTGTCTCAATATCATGTTCGCATAATCCTGACGTCAGATGGGAACGGAATCATGACTTTCCAGCGAAGTAACAGACTCAGGGTATTTAGAAACGATAATGTAACATACAGACGCGACCGTATAGGAACAGGAAGAGAGGTTTTCATATGTGTAAAAGAGTGCCTGTAGAGCGCTGAAAATTTTAAAGACTCGGAGTTCGAAATATTTGGTGTAGACATAGTAGATGATTACTCGCGAAACATATTAGACATTATCGGCTTATAAAAGTAGACTTGAACGTACTGTGTAAAATGAGATATATGTTGGAAAATATACACATACGAGGGCAATATGTTATCGTTGCGGGAGACCTAAATTTGCCTCAGGTTAACTGGTAGGGTACAATAGAGATAGGGATGGGTCAGGCCTAAACTCACTCATCTGGAAACATAACTTAAGTAACAAAAGGGCAACAAGGGGAGATTCCTTACTAGACATTTCTTTTATGACCTTCAGAAATAGTCATAGAGCTTATTCCGAATCTCACCGGTGAGCAATCCGATGGCATTACGGTGTTCCGAATTCCACCGATGACGTCATTGATGCTCCACCGGTGTCGCACCGGTGTCATCAGCTTGCAGATGTGGTGGCAGTCTCCATCAGCCGTCATCAGTGAATCTGATTGGTTCTTGTATAGCGCGGTAATTAGCAGACGAATGACATCGTGCACTGTTGTGTCATGGCGGTGTGTTCTGCTTTAGTTCTGCTGTATTGTTTGTAATGAGCACAACGTAAAAACAATATGTTAATGGCTTATGAGCGAACATGTCAACGGACCAGTTATTTCTACCGGTTCAAGAAATAAATTGTTTATGATCTCTTTTCTTTGAACGAGATGGCAGTACGGAAATTTCGCAAAATTTTGCTAGCATAGCACAGATAACAACTTACACAGTCGCCATGACAGCCATCGATCCTTCCAGCAGTTTTGTTCCTATTTCGCTGCAGCGTGACGTCATTGTTGTCCACCGGTCCGGTGAGATTTGGAATACGCTGATAGATATTGAAGTGATTCTATGTATTAGTGACCACGACACGGCAATTCTTGAAATATTATGGAATGCTAAGTACAAGCAAAGCAGAGATACGAAACTTGCGTCACTGAAATCAGAAAGTTCACTGAATATATTGTACTATCACTAAATTTTTAACTATAATTAGAGGGACAAAAAATAGGAGGCATTACTTTCCAGCATACCCTCGTACTATCATTAAAATATTCTTAAATTCGAAATTTAAATCCGTCACAAGATACCATAAATGGAAAACTTATTTTATAAGTACTTATAGTAAGAGAATAGATGTTTCGTGTAAATTCGTGCGAAATGAGGTCAGAAAAAAGAGAACTGAAAGAATAGGATTGGGTGGGTTGGGACGAGAGAAGAAGACAAATACAACATTAAGTACAGAATGATACATATACATCGAGGGAGATACAGTGAGTAAGTTACAAATTCAAGGATAGACATATATTTTCTTAACGATGCACCTGAATCTATCGCAGCTAAATGGCAATATAATCGATGTGCGCAAAAGCAAAACAAAAAAGAAGCAACTGCAAGCAGGCGGCGCCTATGCACAAGTCTGCCATTGGGGACATGAACAGGGTATTGATGCACGCTTTGTTTCTGACCGGTAATAATGCACCCAAGACTCATCATTTGTTGCTGTCCGAAATAACATTTCGTCCCCTTCATCCTGTCTTCTCGAATCAAGTCGGTAATCTGACCTGTTGCATATTTGCTTTTGTGACAATATCCAACTTTAGACTGCTTGATGTGGAAGACAATGCTTACTATACATGGGCAGCACTTCTTTATGAATATAAACTTCTTCCAGGATTTTAAATCGCTCAACGAAGAACTACTGGGTGTTCAGTTCAAAGTATGTCATGGCTCGCTGTATGCCGTCATGTGGCTAGTCGATGAGCCTAGAGAATTCAATCTTCCTACACTTCCGCAGGGGTGTATTATCTATGTGTCAGAGAAGTTGCCTAGCAAGTACGGCGTTCATTCTGAAGATTACTTACCGATACGTATGGTAACGTCGGTAGTGGCAGGAATGTAAACTGTTTGGAAACATACACCGATGTGGATTTTTTCTTACTGTCGGGATATGAGGAGAGGGTTAAGACGATTACTTACGTGTTTGTTGACATTAACTTCGACGGTCAACATGGACACGGAGCATTTGATTTGTATTGTGGAATGTTGCCGTACGCAACCGATGATAACAAATACCCTGCGTACGACTTTCCAGCGCAAAAAACAGTTCGAAAGAGGTTATGGTAGCACACAGACTGTACAGACCGCCATCTGTTGCTACGACGTTCAAGTTATACCGTACACGTTCTCAAGTTCAGATTGAACGCCTTGATTAATAGGCAACTTCTCTGACATAAAAGCTGAAACTCGCTTCAAATCGCTGACTCACAACAGTGACGTCATGACACACTTTGAAATTAACACCCAGTATTCGTTCATTTTTGCCTTTATCTTGAAACTGCTGCTTATTTTTGTTTTGCCTGCTCACACGTTGATAATAGAATTATCTAATAATGATAGTATCTCATTACAAAATGTAGGTCGTTACTTCAATTTTCAACTTGTTTTCTGATTCTCCTGTGTACTTCTAAATCGTATAATTTATAAATGAAGTCCAGGTACTACCATTAAATATACCTCACAATCATTAAAATATTTGCCATTATCACTACTTTTGTGAAATATTGACATTGAAAATACCATTTACGTAGCACTAATACTACCAAAGTAACTACTATTAACACTTCTACTACTATCTCTTGTACTTCCACTAATAGTAGTAGCCCTATTCTAACAACCATCACTACAAATAATACAACTGTCGCTATAATTACCAGTACCAATACCATTACTCCCAACGATAAAGGTACTTCTGCTGCTTTGTATCCAAATAATAATAATAATAACAACAACAATATACTACATGCTTACTTACAAATGTCTTTTAGGGAACGCGGACGATCATTGCCGCCCTCATTTAAGCCCGCCATCCGTCCCTATCCTGAGCAACATTAATCCATTCCTTACCATCTTATCCCACCTCCCTCAAATCGATTTTAATACTATATTCTCATTTACATCTCAGCCTCTTCGAAGTTATTTTGTCCCTCCGGTCTCCCAACTAATAATAATAATAATAATAATAATAATAATAATAATAATAATAATAATAATGATAATAATAATAATATTTGGTTACTTACAAATTGCTTTTAAAGAACCCGGAGGTTCATTGCCATCCGTTCCTATCCTGAGCAAGATTAATTCAGACCCTAGCATCATATTTCATCTGCCTCAAATCCGTTTTAATATAATACTCCCATTTACATCTGAGCCTATTAATGTCTTTTCGCTCTGATTTCCTTACTACTACTACTACTACTACTACTACTACTACTACTACTACTACTACTACTACTACTACCACCACCACTACCACCACCACCACCACCACCACCACCACTACTAGTAGTACTACTTATAATAATAATTCTCGGTTACTTACAAATGAATTTGAAAGAACCCTGAGTTTCATTGCCACCCTCTCAAAAGGTCGCCATCGGTCCCTATCCTTAGCAATAAATGATAATAATAATAATAATAATAACAAGTGATAATAGTAATAATTATAATAATAATATTTTACTTATTGTGGGAGATTTAAGGCCATAGCGCCTTCTCTTCTACTCAACCAGAAAATGGAAAGAAGTAGCTTACATAATAATATTTATCGCACAAAAATTATATCCTACACCTAAGAAAAATCGTAGGAGGAAAATATGCTTAAGCCAGAATAATATCGAATTTTACTATCTACTTAAATTAGGTGATAAGTTAAAGTTTATGATTACTTGTTAAGCTAGTTGCAATTGTAAATTATAATATATACCCTAGGACATTGTGCTAAGTAAAAATGATGTTTCACTTTGAGCTTCATAATATTCAAGGTCGGGCAGCCTTTAATGTCCATAGAAAATGAATTACGAGAAAGAATATTGTCTATTATAGAATATGAAGGATGGGCGGCTGTTATATGGATAGGTACTGTCAATAGTGTCGTTTTGTTACCGGATATACAGGTTATGATATGTGAAATAGACTTTGGAATCGCGATGCAAGGTAATTAGGGTCGATTATGTAAAAACTCAAGGCGAAGAGGAAGATAGGCTAATGCAACTTCGTCTGTCAGCTAGCCGAAGCCATGACTATTCATTGGAAGACATTGGTATGAGATCATAGAAACGTGTGAATCATATTTCATATGATATGGAAAGCGCAACAGCTTAAGATTGGCCTACATTATCTATACAACAAATAATGTGTGACACATTGGCATATTTTTACAAATGACCTGCACTTGACTGTTTACCATTCACCCCTGTGAAGCCAGTTCTGTGATATTAGGTTGGAACATGATAACTTCGAAAAGGCTATTTTGAGGTAAAACAATTTTTATTTTCACTTTTCCTTTAACGTCACAGATTATAGTTTACATACAAATGTGACTGAATATATAACATAAATTAGGGCACTGTTTAATTATATGCAAATGCTTATGCTTTTTATTTATTTTAAGTAGCCATTCCGGTAAGTATAGATAGCAGGAAATGACCATTTTGCACTTTTCATGTTCTGACCAAACACCAGAGACTTGTGTTGACCAAATTGCCGACAGAGTCGTTACACAGGGTGCGCCATGGGGGGCTGTAGTACGCTACATCCGCGATGAAGTGAGAAGATGATGGAGATTTGTCGGGCTGCGAGAGGGAAACTGGAGCTCTTGTAGATAACCACTGTGTTATCGGGACTACGGACTTGCCCAACATAGTATGTTATAAATGGGGGGTACGCCGGGAATCGAACCCGGACACGCAGGATTGTAAGTCCAACACTCTATCATTAGACGACCGTGGCGGAAGAAATATGGGCAATAATATATGAGGAGGTTAAAATCACAGTGGTGTAAGTCATATATATATATATATTTTTTTTTTTTGACATAAGTGTAGAAATGCAATCCACACATGACATTGAGCGTATTCCGAAACGCAGGGCTGAGCAATCTGTTGGCATCACGGTGTTCCGAATTTCACCGATGACGTCACTGATGCTTCACCGGTGTCGCACCGGTGCCATCAGCTTGCAGAGGTGGTGGCAGTCTCCATCAGCCGCCATCAGGAATTTGTTTGGTTCTCGTATAGGGCGGGAAATAACAGACGAATGACATCGTGCACTGTTGTGTCATGGCGATGTGTTCTGCTTTAGTTCTGCTGTATTGTTTGTAATGAGCACAACGTAAAAACAATATGTTAATGGCTTATGAGCGAACATGTCAACGAACCAGTTATTACTCCCGGTTCGAGAAATAAATTGTTTATTCCCTCTTTTCTTTGAACGAGATGGCAGTACGGAAATTTCGCAAAATTTTGCTAGCGTAGCACAGACAACAACTTATACAATCGCCATGACAGCCATCGATCCTTCCAGCAGTTTTGTTCCTATTTCGCTGCAGCGTGACGTCATTGTTGTCCACCGGTCCGGTGAGTTTCGGAATACGCTGATTGTTAAAGGAAAACATGAAGTGAATCATAGCTCCATTACACCGCGGACAGATTGCAGCGCAAGTTAGGTAGGTAAATGGTACAACTGTTTTATTATAAGTCATAGTGGCGTAAGTCCGACAAACTTCGCTAAGCCTGTTAGTGTTTCCAGTAGGTCACAGCTGTTGTGTTTGTGTGCCAATTTTTTTTAAATATTGATGCAGTAAAGATTGTGTTTATTTGTTTCCTTCGTTTGAATTATGAATTCAGTGGAAAGAGAGCCTAATCCTCTGTATGTATGAGATGAGACTTTTGCTTCTCGAGGATCGTAAGAAAATGTTTCTTGAATTCTAAAACATGCACAAAGACGAGCATTCACGTCGAAGCATGTTGCCAAGTACAATGACACCTGCACCGGTCAAAACAGGATTATCAAAATCGTTTTATTCCTCATGAATTGATACAGACTGAGACTAACACTATCGCAATCATCGATCATAAATTTATGGTCAGTGGGAACGACTCCTACTTTGGGTCGATTGAAGTGTTTGTAAAAGTCGTTTCAACTAACGAAAATGACGCGACAAGATTTTAAATCGGTTACAAGGCTAGAAAAATGTATCACAAGAAGAAAGAAAATTGAATGAAACTCACCTGGCTGAAAATCCAGTGGATCATGATTTCAAAAGACCAGCCTTATACCATATTCTACAAAGAAACACTGAATGAAGAGTTCCCATTTTCCGTATTGAATTTGAAACCTGGGAGGACATGTAGACCATTATCCGTTGGGCATACCACTGAAGAAATTCTGTACACAACCGAGAAAAATTTCTAGAGAGAAGAAAGACAGCATGATAGAACTACTTCCATACATACCACCAATCCATCATGCATTTTTTCAATGTCTTCAAACAGAAAATGGATACGAAGAGGTAGATGGGATCCATTGGAATTCGTAGAACTGTAAGATCCCGAATATGTCAAAAACCTGCTTCTTATACTATGATAGATTTAATATTCTGACACTAATTTTCTTTTCAAGTCTGTTTGTGAATATTTAATACTAGCTGTATCCGCTGCACTTATCAGAAATAAATATAAAGTAATTACATAATTAAAATAGAACATTGGGTCCAGGGAACATTCGTGTTTGATAGAAGAATAAATCGTTTAATATGCTACTTAATTTAAATTCTATTTAAATAATTAAATTGCTATCATTTTGGTTCAGAGACTACTAATTTGGTGCAAATATAATTCGTTTAGCATTTTTCTAAATTAGTCTTGAATGCATCCTTTAATAAATCACTCCAAATTAATAGAGTTGATTGTGTACGAAGATAATTTTTATGTTAACCTTACTGTGAATCTTTTTTCTTTTTTTTGTTAAGTTTATTTTATTCACACCTTAACATCTGTGGTCATGTTGCGTGTTTAGAATGTGTGGGTATATCAGTAGGCCGTTTTTACTCTTGTTGAGTCCCTGTTTCTATTGTGTGTTGTAGATGGCTTGTGTTCATGTAACTGATTATAGACTTTGATTAATGTTTTTGGTATTGGTAATTGAGGCGGTGATGAATAATGGCATGTATCTTTCCAATCCGGCATTTGCCTTTATGACTAAGGGAAATCATGAAAAACCTCAGTCAGATTGGTCGGCCACGGGGTTTGAACCCGGGACCCCCGAATGCGTGTCTCAAATGCTACCGCCTGAGCCAACTCGCTCGGTTGTATATCATTGTTTATGCAAATAAAAAATGAGGTACCCTACATAAATATTATTTTAAGAAACTCAGGAAACGAATATGGGTAAATTATGAGCGCAGGAACGCCATTTCATGATACCTTTTAAAATACCTCAGCTCCAGTGATCTCTATGGTAAAATGAGTGTATAAAATTATAGTATTTTATGTGGACCAAATAAAGTTGCAATAATCAAGGTATACAATATTTCGCAGAATATCAAGTTTTCTGTGCGTACATATTTCTTTTCATCTTACCTCAGTCCTCATTTGTAGCATTACATCCATCTAGAGAAACTAAAAATTTCAAATAGTGAAGGTTAATTAGCTTCTAAGATTACTTCATACAAACACACAAAAATATTCTCTGTATATTAATATTGATACACGTCAAGGCCACCTTAAATAGACGCAGTCATTTGTTTTGATTTCATTGTAGCCATAGTCGTCGTTCCTGCAATAACTCCTATGTCACATATCGATTTTCAGATTTTTGCTCTATTAAATAACTTAAATAGTGATGCAGCAAATAATACAATCTACTATATACAGCATAACTTAATTATATTTCTTTCTTTCGAAAATCTAAGAATTCACGATCTCCTATACACTACTGCCATAGATTGAATAAATTTGTTTTTCTTCCTACTAAAAAATTTAATATTTTGCACATAGAAGTTACGGAACAACGACACTATAAACTGAGGCGGCGGTGGAAATGTATTGTATTGTTATTTTAAAACTCTTGTATATCCTTAAATATCAGTCCTATCAAAATTTTGCCTGGAATAAAACTTATCGGAAATCATTTTAAAGAAACTTTAGTTATGTAACATTTTTCACAAAAAACCAATAATAAGCGAGATATTTCCGTTTATTTAGTTCAGGTCCCCTTATAACCCCCCTTTTAAATAAAGTATTTTGAATGCTATATAGCCTAAAGTCTAAGTTACAACGAACTTAATTTATATCCCAAATTTCATCGAAATCCGTTCAGCCATTATCGCGTAAAGAGGTAACAAATATCCAGACAGACAGACAGACAGACAGACAGACTGAAATATCAGGCCTATCAAAATTTTGCCTTGAATAAAGCTTATCGGAAATCATTTTTAAAGAAACTTTTGTTATGTAACATTTTTCACAAAAATGAATAATAAGCGAGATATTTCGGTTTATTTAATTCAGGCCCCCTTATAACCCCCATTTTAAATAAAGTATTTTGAATGTCATATAGCCTAAAATCTATGTTACAACGAACTTAATTTATGTTCCAATTTTCATCGAAATCCGTTCAGCCATTATCGCGTGAAAAGGTAACAAACATTCAGACATACAGAGAGACAGACATACAAACAAAAATTAAAAAACAAGCGATTTTCGGTTTGAGGATGGTTAATTATATATGTTAGGACTAATTATTTTTGGAAAATCGAAAATCACCAGAAAGATTTCGGCTACAAATTTATTATTAGTATAGATTCATAGATTTCAAAAAGGCATATGACTCGGTTAAGAGGGAAGTATTATATGATATTCTTATTGAATTTGGTATTCCCAAGAAACTAGTTCGATTAATTAAAATGTGCCTCAGTGAAACATACAGCAGAGTCCGTATAGGTCAGTTTCTATCTGATGCTTTTCCACTTCACTGCGGGCTAAAACAGGGAGATGCACTATCACCTTTACTTTTTAACTTCGCTCTAGAATATGCCATGAGGAAAGTTCAGGATAACAGTCAGGGTTTGGAATTGAACGGGTTACATCAGCTTCTTGTCTATGCAGATGACGTGAATATGTTAGGAGAAAATACACAAACGATTAGGGAAAACACGGAAATTTTACTTGAAGCAAGTAAAGCGATCGGTTTGGAAGTAAATCCCGAAAAGACAAAGTATATGATTATGTCCCGTGACCAGAATATTGTACGAAATGGAAATATAAAAATTGGAGATATATCCTTGGAATAGGTGGAAAAATTCAAATATCTTGGAGCAACAGTAACAAATATAAATGACACTCGGGAGGAAATTAAACACAGAATAAATATGGGAAATGCGTGTTATTATTCGGTTGAGAAACTCTTATCATCCAGTCTGCTGTCAAAATATCCGAAAGTTAGAATTTATAAAACAGTTATATTGCCGGTTCTTCTGTATGGTTGTGAAACTTGGACTCTCACTCTGAGAGAGGATCATAGGTTAAGGGTGTTTGAGAATAAGGTGCTTAGGAAAATATTTGGGGCTAAGCGGGATGAAGTTACAGGAGAATGGAGAAAGTTGCACAACACAGAACTGCACGCATTGTATTCTTCACCTGACATAATTATGAACATTAAATCCAGACGTTTGAGATGGGCAGGGCATGTAGCACGTATGGGTGAATCCAGAAAAGCATATAGAGTGTTAGTTGGGAGACCGGAGGGAAAAAGACCTTTAGGTAGGCCGAGACGTAGATGGGAGGATAATATTAAAATTGATTTGAGGGAGGTGGGATATTATGATAGAGACTGGATTAATCTTGCGCAGGATAGGGACTTTATGTCGTTTTTTCGTTTCTTAATTTCGACACTTACCGCTTCACGAAATTTTTAATCAAGTTATGAACCATAATATTACCTGTAAATTGAACACCTGGGGATTTTACTTGAAATAATCTCCTGACTGCATGTTCGGATTCAGTAGCTTCATATGAATCATGGAGTCGTTAATAAATGGAATAATTATTTCCATGATTTTATATTTCAACTTTCCTTTTTCTATGAGATTTTGTACTGTGTCTTAAAACACTGTTACCTCATTGCTCCGTATATCTCGTTAGGTAACGGTCGCCTCCAACTGAAATGTCGATCAACGCCAAACTAACCTTACCCTGGAGTTCCGCCGTGCTTACATTTCGCAGATAATCCGGTCATCCAGCATCTATTAATAGCATTGAAGCTAATATTTACATTAGCACTAATACTACTAATGCAACCAATGCAAATACTGCTACCACTATCACTAGTACTGCCGCTAATCCTGCTATTATAACTATTTCCATTACCACTACAATAACTATTATTACTCCCAGCACTACAGGCACTACTGATTTGTATTTGAATATTATAAAGAGATACTGCGTACTAATAAATTATTAAAGTTATCTAAAGCAATGAAAGACCAATTCGTGCTCTTTGTGCAAGAGCACTCTTCGCCGTAAACCAAGGATGTTAAAGCTCCTCCACTGCGTGCTCATACTACAAGCAATACAAATCCAATAATGTTCACTTTTTTCCAAGATAAAGTATAATTATCACTCTTAAGGAAATGTTGTGCTCATTCTTGAAAGCACGCAGGGCAGGCGCTTAAACATCACTGCTGTACACGAGCAGTATGAAAGAAAATATTATCCTAATGTGTGCAATGCCAAATTTATATATTTTGTTTCTGAGTGCACGTAAATGCTCAGAGTTCTTCGTAAAAGCAGCTAAGTTAATCGCTAATAATCTATAGGAATAAATTTTGTAACTTCTTATTGGCTTATTTTACGACCCTTTTTCAACTGCTATGGTTATCTAGTGTCCCAATGATATGAAGGTGATAACGCCATTGAAATGAGTCCAATGTCCGGCGCCGAAGGTTACTCAACACTTTCTCTTATTTGGTTCAGGAACAACTCCTGAACAAACCTCAACCAGGTAATTTGTCCCAATCAGAATTTGAACTTGGGACCGCTTGTTTCACGATCAGAGATGCTAACTTTTACTTCACAGCGGTGGAGTAAATTTGGTAACAAATTGATACTTTCAGCATTATAAATTATTACAATTTAAGGTTCACATTTATTATTAGTAGTAAAAGCCGCTTTGAGAGTGAATGATATACCCTGAACATTTGAAAGTCGCTCTTACGAATTGTGGGAAAGTGAATTTGTGACTCAGCATTTTCTAATGCTCTCCGGTTAAGAAATAATCGGATGAATAACACAATATTAACTCGTGACTAGTTTACATGCATGTAAAAGGTTTACTCATTCAAAGAATATAATCCTCTCGCCCTCCTCGGCTGTGCGCCACACTGCAGAAAACCCGCCGTTCTCGATCAAACCCAGAACGACAGTTCCAACACTGCATATAAGAATAACGTAGCCTTTCAGGAAGTCTACGTACATCACGGTCTTAATTCCTCCCTCAAACAAAAATACAGGGAGTGTGCGAGTAATCTAATAAATTCTACATCAAGAGGAAGATGAGGAATTCAATTTAATTAATGTTTCTGAACAGGTCAGGTATGATGACACAGATAGATTTTCAGTGACTCACGCATTCACTGTTTTAATCGCAGACCGATGAATTGAGTGACTAATTGATTGACAGACTCTTAGGGCCATATTCGTAGATATTCTTAGCGCGTGCTTCCGGTGGATGATCAACGAACTAATGTTTTTCGTATTCATAAACCAGTGTCAGCGATATGATATGAATCCTGTACAAGTAATCACTCGCGGCGCGGGCTAGCGAAATGTCTATGCATAGCACCGTTACTGACTAAATCACTCGTCGACTAACCCATTCCTTGGCATTGGTTGATTACCAGTGATAGACTTATTTACTCAGTTCCTAAACAAATGACTTGCTGTTTTAGTGAATGATAGTCCTACTGACAAATTGAGTGTGTCACTGAGTGATTTATGTTACACACTGTCCTCTAATTGGATAGACATTTTAGCGGAAAGACTCCCTGATATATAGCGACCTGCTTAACTTATTTATTAATCAATTGGATACTCGTAATTTAAAGATTTTCTGATTGACCGATTTATTTCGCAATTAATTCAAATTTTGATATAATTACCTCGACATTAATTCACTGGAGGTTTGACACATTTACTGACACACTGATTGCCCTGTTGACTGACTGACAGAAGTTTTGAGGGATAGCAATAGAAAGAGCAACTGACAGATTCTCGCACTTACTGTCTTAACTTATTTATGTATCTACTTACTGAATGACTGATATTGTGACAGAAAATGAGAGACATACCGACCGATAAGTTTGTCAGACGAGTAGACCTAGTGACGAGTGCTGTGGGGGTAAAAAACTATTTGCTCACGACTAGTTTCACTATAAAATACTGCCAACTTTATTAATTAAATCAAATACAATATTGAATCATGGAATGGACAACAGATGGTGTGGTTTGTCGATCTCCAAGGGAATCACCAGCTGGAACGGTCGGCAGATTCTACCTTCACCTGGTTGTGGAAGTGTGATCGATCTTGTCCTACCATCTCTTCCCTCATTCATATCTTCAAATCTTGCTCTTTTCCACATCATTCGTGGCCGGATATCCTCTTGAAGAACAACTACATCTCCTACTGGTCTTGGACTGGTCTTTGCTGGGCGTTTAACTTCATGGTAGGTGCGAGTGTTGCAGACGCTTTTCATTCTTAAATCTTTACGAGAAGTCCTGTGATATTTTGTTTTAATCTAAATTCTTTGGATAAGTGCGAATTCATAGGTGGTTCAGATCCGTGTCGGTTAGACTACTTGTTAATCTTTTACCATTTATAAATTGAGATGGTGTCAATAAGTCAAAACTATCACCAATCTATATGATCGGTCGAGAGTTGAGAGCGGCTTCAATTTAAATCGGAATTGTATTTAGTCCTTAATCAGTTTTTGTACGTCCTAGTTTTTTCTGAGGCAACTTTTGTCATTTTGTTCTCACCAATTTCTCACCACCAAGCCGCTCGTTGTGCTGTGAACTTTCATTCCATGCCGTGATGTGTGCGATACTATTAGTCTTAGAGTCTTGTAATATCTCATGCAGTTGCATAGGGTTTCTGTTCGTAGCTTGTACGATCTGTGATGGGACTGGTTTTTCCTTTCTCTGTGCAGTTGCTGACTTGAATATCTCGAAGTGCAGAGTCTTCAGCAGTAGGGACACGATTTTGTGTTTCTCGGATGTCCGTAGTATCTAGATCCGATAGATGTCTTATGATGTCTGTCTGTGCCGTGTCTTACAACAAAATATGATGAAACATCGTACAGACAATGACGATATCTGAAAGATTGTCGCTATGCATCCAACGAAATAGTGATGGAATCAATAAAAGTGATGCAGATACAGTATGTATTTCGGCTGTTGTAATATCATAATTCTCCAGTAATGATCTGCTCCAATAAGTATTTTAATAGACAGGTTTTCTGGTCCCCTTTTCGGATCAGCTAATTCAAGAATGTGAGTGGAGGCAAAAGATTCTATATCTTAAGGTACAGTAGGGTGTGGTGAGTAAGTATTAGAACTCTGAAAAGTATTTAAATATTTGTTATTTCACAGAAGCCTATCAGGTCTAAGTTGACAAGTTTTCAAGACGTTGATTCAATGGGTGTCACCCTTAGATCCTTATTACTAATTATCTTCAAATGTAGATATTATACTAAAGATTTGCTCATAAAACGTGACTGGCTTCTATGGTGCAGAATGCATCTAGTGAGTTTGGAGATTTTGTCGTACCTTTGACCCAAACCAAAGCTGTCTGAAGATAAGAATAGTTGAATTCTTGACCTCAACTTTCCTGCAGAGGTATTGAACAAATCACTTCGATCACATAATGAAACATGATGATCTTTCGTACATTTTGCACAAATAGCTTTGCTTTTCTTGAAACAAACTTAATTATATATTCTCGTTTTAAACAAAGGAAGCGTCTATTTTCAGTCTGTAATTTCTTAAATCTGCCATCTCGATTTGGTACTGGTGAGAATTCTGTGCCCAATGGCCTCGATTTCGCAAAAGACGCAGAATACCGTAGGGGTCTATCTGTTCCTTCGTTTACCCCTCTTCTGTTTAGTATTTTCTTGAACAGTAGCAGCGGTATGTATATATTCACCAAAATCGGCTGATGACGAATCGCCTCGTATCCTTTTAGTACTAACAGCACTCTCCACCTCTTCATCCAGGAATTTCATTAATCTCGTGATCTTTCCTCCTCATATTTTCTCTCTTCGCATGGATGAGCCAGCGTCGACATATCTGAGCATGGAATGATCGTAATAATTTTGGAGTTAACACTCTTCCATAGAGGTCTATATCTTCTCCTAAAGACTTAAGTTCTTGAATACGACGATGTCATTACAGGTATAGGGAATTCAGTGCATCTAGATTACCTGACTGAGATGCTTCAAGTTGTCCAAATAGTCGAAATGGGATTGAATAATACAATTTTTATTGCCATATCTTGCTACGAGTATCCTATTTACTCATTCATAGGCATCTCTGGTGATTGCCATGCCATCAACTAAGTGCTTAGGTACCTTCTCTAAATATCCGCGTTTTTTTAATCACGAACACTGACGGGTTTAAATCTGTAGAGGTCTCATACCGTTCCCAAAATCTAGGCCATGTTTCTATATCACCATTGAATGGACCGAATTTGGCAGTAGGTAGTCTCTCTTCGTTTGTGAATGATGGTTGATCTTCCGAATGCTGTGCTGCATCTGCTGTATGTGGCGTCACTCTTCTTTCATCTTCTCAATCCCCTTAGCTTTCTGAATCGCTCTCTTCGCTTTATCGAAATATTCCTTACAATACTTCATGTCAGTCTCGTATTCTTCATTATCTAACAGATCTTGGATAGAATCTTCAAGAAGAATCTAGTTTGGATAGACTCCTGTATGCGCATATGATAATAGTTAATGTCATCACGAGTGGTGGAATCACTGCATCATTTATTACAGATACAAAACGCGTTACTAGAAAGCATTGTGTGATACATTTACGTTTTAGTTTCATACGTTGTGCAATATCCCATTTTGTGTTTAACTTCCATGAGTTACTACTGGATATTAAATTATCATTGTATTGATGGATATCAGTCACTCTTACAGTTGCCTGAATCGCTTAGGTAGGCTATTTCTTTCGTCGGTAGTGCAGGTTCTCTTATGGGCTTAGTATCTAGGTTATTCACTAGGTGGTAGGATTACAATCCGTAATGTAGCGAGTTCTCAAATAGTTAAAGTGTATCAGGCTTGTAAAGTCTTAGAAAAAAGTTTCGCCGCACAGATGCTTTTAGGTCCCAGAAAGGAGACAGTGCGCATGATAGGAGAACGAGCGACCTGGTTCACAAGAGCACTAGTTGAGGTAATAAAATTAGTTTTGTTTCGTCTTTTGTCTGATATGCGCACTGCCTCTCTTCTGGGACTTAAAAAGTATCTGTATGACAAAACTTTTTTCTAAGACTGTACATTTCCAGGCTACCTCAATACTGAGATCTTCTTGAGGGGAATGTGGGGAGTAAGGAAGGGAAATGACGCCACAAGTTTCCCGCTAAAGGCGACATTTTGAAATACTGATAGCTGATTTACACACCCAGAGCAAAGAATTTATACTATCAAGACGGATATCCTGTAGTATTTCGCACGTCATAATAAGGAGACATATTGCATGTGGCGCTCCTAGCGGCTCTACCTCCCAAATGAGGCGGGAATAAAAACTCTTAATTTAATTTACGGGACTGGATGAGGAAATTAGAGTTCGTAAGATGCATATTTTCTTCAGTATTTAGCTTAATTGTAAGAGGAAAATCATTCTGAAGGGGAAAATGATTAAAAAATAAAAGTTACACAATTCTTCACTTTATTAATTCTATTGCATAACATTACTCATGCATTACTTATTTAGCTTTCGGATTCTTTCATGCACTTTTTTGTGTTCTCTCTTCCTTTTCCTTTCTCAGTGACTTTTGATTTAGTACATTGACACATTTGTCAGTAAAAACAATCAAACAGCCAAAACAAATAACATTTACACATGTAGGAATTTGGAAGCATTGTTTCAAATTCGCTTTTAAATTGTTCCTGTTGCTCTCTAAAAAGACAGGAAACTGTAAATTATACACTCCTGAAATTACAATGTATGTACAGTGCAGCAGTACTGGTGTTTGGGAAACGCATATTTCCAGTGCAGTACTCTTTATAGAAACTATGAGTGTTGTGACCTTGCTTCATTTCACCCTATTTGCCAACGCTTTACGGCATAAGCGGGAAAATAACAAAATATTAACTTTTTGGAACATATGCAATATAGGTACCGCCAGTTATATATATACAGGGTGTTTAAAAATACAGGGTATAATTTCAGGTATGTATTTCCCACATGTAGACAATCAAAATAGTTCATTACTACATGTGTCCGGAAATGCTTTATTTCCGAGTTATGGCCTTCACAACATTGAAATTCACCGCAATTTTTTTTTTTTTTCCGCAGGTCGTTGCCGTCAAAGGAGACATTAAGAGGGCACTCTGACAGTTCATTCCGAGGCGAAAGTTACATTCAGTGTTGTGTAGGCGTTAGACTGTGCGACATGTATTCAAATCAAGAGCTGGCAGAGATACACTTCATGTACGGTAAGGCGGACGGCAATGCTGCGCTGGCTCGTCGTTTGTACCAGGAGAGGTACCCACAGCGAGAATGTCCAGATCGGAAGACATTTGTACGTCTCCATTACCGTCTGTGCGAGTATGCAAAATTTAACTCTCCTGGTTTGGGAAGGGGACGACTAAGATCTACAACTCCAGAAGTACAGGAGGAGATTCTGGAGGCTCTGAACATGACTCCTTCTATCAGCACACGAAGGGTAGCGTTGCAAGTCAATGTTCCTCATACGACTGTCTGGAGACTGTTGAAAGTGTATCAATTGTATCCTCATCATTTGCAACGTGTACAGGCCCTGTCACCAGCAGATTACCCTGCACGAGTTAGGTGCTGTCAGTGGTTCTTGCAGCAGTGTGGTGTAAATCCGAACTTTCCTGCCTTAATATTATTTACAGATGAAGCACAGTTCTCACGAGATGGCATAACAAATTTCCACAATCAGCATATATGGGCGTATGAAAACCCACGTGTAACTGTACCATCTCATCACCAGGTGTGGTTCTATCTCTACATGTGGGCCGGTATCATTGGTGATCGATTAGTTGGACCCCATGTACATGTAAACAGACTTACGGGGCAGGCGTACACAAACTTCCTGGAAAACACCATACAGTACCTCATGTTTTAAAAGACACTCCACTGATCAATTGTCAACACATTCACTTCTTGCATGAAGGCATTCCTGCACACTTCAGTCGTACGGCTCGCCGGTACTTGGATCGAAGGTTTCCTGATCGATGGATAGGTAGAGGTGGCCCAATTGCTTGGCCTCCACGCTCACCTGATCTGAACCCTCTCGATTTCTACTTGTGGGGCCATTTAAAATCATTGGTTTATTCGTCTCCGGTGCCTGATTTGGAATCCCTTCGGAATTGAATTGTGGCATGTTCTGAGGACATAGGCAATACTCCTGGAGTTTGGGATCGTGTTCGCAGGTCAATGAGACATCGATGTGAGGTCTGTATTCAAGCAGGAGGTGGACATTTTGAACATCTTCTGTAATGACAACGACCTGCGGAAAGAAAAACGTTCCGGTGAATTTCAATGTTGTGAAGGCCATAACTCGGTAATGAAACATTTCCGGACATATGTTGTAATGAACTATTTTAATTGCCTACATTTGGGAAATACATACCTGATTATATGCCCCGTATTTCTGAAACACCCTGTGTATATATATATATATATATATATATATATATATATATATATATATATATATATGAACGGAAGTAGCAGTACTCTATTTGCATTTTATTTTTGTTCAAGGGGAAATTCTTTTCCTTTACAGCATTTACAACATTAGTAATAATACGATTATGTTCCATGAACAAAGAAATAAATAAATTGTAGTATTTGCAGATAAGAATATGTATTGATATTATCAAATATGTTGGCGGTACCTATAGGCTAATGCAGCTAAGCCAACTCTTGTATTTGATTTTATACTACAGGGAAGATCTACATTAGCAGAATAGGGCGCCAAGATACTTACTGTGGCTTGTTCTTCAGAAGTCGAAAGTAAGGTCGGGAATCCTTTAGTATTTCCTGATTATTGCAACCGTGTACTGCATAATACTTTCCACGCATACTTCGGATCTTCTTTGTAGACACTACATTACTACACTGCCATAAACACTATGAATAAATTGAAATTAATTACAGAGTATAGATGAATTTTTATGGCATATGCAGAGCACACAGCTGACTCCCCGCAAGATCAAGCCTCTAGAGACGCTGTTGTTCTAGTCGCTCACTATTTCGCAAAGATGTCCGTCTTGTTAGTATAAAGTCTTTGCTCAGAGCAGAGTCGTGCAGGCTGGCCCACAGCTCAGCACTGAGAGTCCTACTGCGACAGCAGCCCAGCCCACCCAAGACCAACACTGCTTGAAGCGGGCGCTTCCTAGCCCATCGCAGTGGGCTTCCAAGCTCACCGTAACCCGCCGCACTGCTCAGCACTGCACCAGTTGATTGCATTCTACTCATTCTACTCCTTTCCTGGTTGCGCGCATTGGTTGTGCTTTCGCTTGGCGTGTGGCATGAGCATAAAGTTACCTGCATACTCGAGACACATTCAAAAATTAAATTATTTTCCACTGCTCTCGAATACAGAGTTAAAAACTGTCCCTTTGGTACTTTTAAAATTTCCATCCGACTTTGCTGTTTAAACACTCTAGCAGCGATTTTCTCCTTTACTACTTTTTTTATAGAGAGACTGTATTTTAGGATGTATGCTTTCAAGGCCGATGTCTGTGATGAAGGATTTCCGAGCTGAGATGTAGTGGTCTACCAGTCTACCAGTAGACCACGGCATCTCAGCCCGGAAAACCTTCATCATGCTGCTATTACGCTATCAAAGTTCTTCGACAAAGATATTTTACAAAAAATATATTATAATAGTACATTATGCAACGAGCCTATAATGGTAGTAATTAAGACGCAAGTATGATCGTTTATGAAACGAGCGCAAGCGAGTTTCATAATTTTCATACGAGCGTCTTAATTACCATTAAATGCAAGTTTCATATGACTTTTTATGCTCGACCATATTTCTAACTTGAAAGTATTGAAAATTAGGCCTTTTTATGGTTATGTGCGAACTGACCTGAATTGTGAAATGTGCACAGACGCGAAAGTATTGATTTTTTCCAAGGCCGAATGTCATTGATCTTGGAACAGAATAAGAATGAACATTAGTCTGATCTAAGCTGGAAAGTGATTTAGA
Source organism: Periplaneta americana (assembly GCF_040183065.1). Lineage (NCBI taxonomy): Eukaryota > Metazoa > Arthropoda > Insecta > Blattodea > Blattidae > Periplaneta > Periplaneta americana. The sequence continues at coordinate 86,264,172 of NC_091129.1, read as the reverse complement.
ATTGAAAAACGAGATGACAAATTGAATTTATTTGAATATTATTTACAATTAACGCTAATTATTATAATAACAGAACATAACCTTCTGCATTGGATTTCCAGCCTCCGTGACTTTTCGCTAATTGTCTGTCGATTGCATATCCGAGAATAATCGATATAGCGGTGCAAAGCTGATTTGTGATTGGCTGAAGACCTGTACTTTAATGAGTAGGTGTACTTCAATGACATGCATTAAAGGACTGCTACCAGGTGTATAATTACTACATTTCGGCATGGTCGAGCATAAAATATTATATTAGTGTAATGGGTTTTCTATTATAAAAGTTTGTTTGGTAAAAGATTTTTTATAAAATGTAAGTTTAGCGTGCTATCTTTCATAAATGATTTCTATGCCTTGAAACAAATATGGCGGACCGTAAATATAACTGGACTGTTGCTACCACAAAAGTTCTAATATCGGACTATGAAGGAAATGAAATGTTATAAATAAATAATTTGTATAATATAATAATAATAATAATAATAATAATAATAATAATAATAATAATAATAATAATAATACGACAACCTACTATCATATTACCCACCATAACCGCAATGACAGCAATTTCAACACAGAAGTGAGAAACATTTAATTTTTTTTACATAATTTGAACAAACGTACGATTACAATTTTGACACATAAGAGTAAGCCGTCAATCCACAGACAAACTCTAAACCGAACCAAATGGCGTGCTCGCTATAAGGTACACGTACCAAATAACGCCACCTTAACACTTCAGTCACTTTTGCTCTGGAAATAAGTTATGTACAAACACGAAAGTTATGAAATAGAAACTGTAATCTTATCTTTACAAAATAGCACAATGAAAATGGATATAATATATACCGAACAAGAATTAGATCTCAAATAGGAAAACTTTGTAAACTGGCGTTATTAGGAACAGGTTGTCCAATTAACGCCACCTACTTTCTAGTAACCTATACACTTATAATTGTTAATAGATTATTTTTCCTAAGCAAGACAAATTGAACTAAGCGACTAAATTTGAATTTCTGTTAATAAAAGACACAAAATCACTCAATACTAATGAAAGATTCTTGATCTGAAACTGAAACACCAGATGGGTTAAGAAAATATGTTTTCCAGTGACTCCTTACTTTAAAAAAAAGAGACAATGTGACACAGTAGAAAGTTATTAAACACAAAAGCATTTACCTTAGTTTAATGTGAATGTTTTCCAATAAATAAAACAAAAAAATTAAGTTATGTAAAATAAAAAAAATAAGATTTCGATAAGCAATTGAATCAATATCATCACTGTACATTCTGAACATTTGTAAGTTGAAAGCTTAGTGATTTTCCTGAGGTTTTCACACTGATGCTGTATTGTCAGCCTTAGTACTAACATAACATAAAATTTTGTTTGTAGACATTTAACTCCACATGGCGTTAAAGCGCTACTGAGTACTTGATAAAATGACATGCCTGTTTCTCTAACATTTTCAAATTTTGTAGATACCAAATAATTTCTATACATAGAAGAATGTTTAAGGATCACGAAAATATATAGTTTAATATAGTTATTATTTGCTCAACATACAAAATAAAATATTGCCTCTTACCTTGATATAAGAACAACCATTCACTATCAACACACAACAGGAAAATGATGGAATATAACGTCACTCGTAAATGTCAGCGGAAAGCTAGTAACTCATTTCATCACTAGATTGAAAGCGAATGCAGGCTACAGTAGTGCACTACCGAAAACTTGTGTCGTTAAGAAATTTTAATAGGGTGGCGCTATTTGGCTCATGGACCTTATTTCATAGTAGTCTAATTTACTCCGCGGATCTCTCGCAGAAAGGAACCGCACTAAGATGTTCTGAACGCTACTAGCCGCTCAGTGGTGGTATATAATTATGCCATTTTCATTAAGTAAAATTAATTAAATGAATAATTGAAAACCAGTTATTTGTAAGTGAATAGAACTTTTTGTATATTCCCCCGTCCTTTTCTTTACCACCATTTGAGAATTATAATGTGTATTAATTCATATTACCACAACACTGCTTACACATCCTTTAAGAGGCCCTGGCCTGAGTAGGATTACAAACATCAAGGAAGGAGAAATAGATCAGAATGAAATAAATTAATATCTAATATATAAAACATACGTCAGAGCCAGTAGAGTTAAAAGTGATATTTTACTATGAAATAAAATATATTATACAAGGTCAACATGATGTTTCACTCTCTACAAGTTTCTGAACCTCCTTAGAACGCTGAGCAGCTCGTCGCTTGTTCACAATCTTCCTCACGAAGGGAGTGAAAAGTATTAGATTGGTTTGCTCATTGTTGGGTGCTTCTGTAAGCAGACTGACGATTGTGCCCACGATCAACATTATGAATGTGCCCATCATCGTGTAGAAGAAAAACGAAATCTTGTACAACACAAAGACATCGTCATCAGTAGGATCAGTGCTGCAACAAAACCAATTATTCAAATATTACCCGAATAAATGACAAATCGATAGACATCCTCCATGAATGTCAGCCGGAATTGTTAGTCATTGCAACTCCAAAATGAAGAGAGATTATTATTATTATTATTATTATTATTATTATTATTATTATTATTATTATTATTATTATTATTATTGGTTACATCCAAGCTTGAATATGCATCTGTTGTATGCAACTCCATTACTTCCACTGACTCGGCTGAATTGGAGAATATTCAAAGCAAATTTATTTCCCTATGTTCTTATAGATTTTTACCAAGTTCCGACTATAAATATGAGATTAATTGCAAGTATTTCAATTGCGGTAGTTCGTTTACCAGACGTCAGGATCTTGATTATTTATTTTTTTGTAAAATCATTAATGGTGATATTGATTGTGAATCATTCATAAGCAATATCAGTCTTCGTAATCCTGCTAAGGGTTTAAGATTTAATAACATTTTTATAATAGAAATTCAAAATCTCTCTCTCCAGTCCGCAGATGTATAAAATATGCTAATTTGCATGGATTGAACTTGGATCCATTTAATGTATAGTATACACCTTTTGAGTTTATCATGATATATCCTTACTTGTTATTATTGTCAGATATTGCCATTTATTTTGTTGCATTTGGTCAAAGATTAATCATGAGTATTATGTTAATTGTACTCCATCTCACTGCCATTTCTATCATTCATTCTCATCATCATTTCTTCTGTTTGGTTTGTTTTGTTTTGTATCTTGTGCTAAATTGTAATTGGCCTTGTGCTGTTGTTTTGCACGTTAATATTCTAAATAAATAAATAGATCAATAGATCAATAGATAAATAGATAAATAGATAAATAAATAAATAAATAAATAATTGTTATAATGAAGCTTTTAATTAAATGTACATTTCCTCTTATTTCATATCATTTCTTAACTTCTTATCATAATGTCTGTTTCTAAATTTTTTTTTCTATTTAATATGTGTGCAGTCACAAAGCGTTGCTGTATATAAACATTTCCTTAGTCTGAGTCGTCCTTCGTATATGTTTTCAGAGCTTATTAAACGATTTGATTGAAAAATATGTCTCGAAGATACATTGATCTCCCGAGAAATCAGTATCCCCTACGGTAAATTAACCTGTATACAGCTTACATCTGTAATATCTATGTCACAATGGATACTAACAAGGGAACCGTCCCAGGTCGTGTAGCTTGAATTGAATGAACATTCGTATTTAAGCTCACTTTCGTTCGTTAAAACACATGATGATGATCGTCCGGTTTGCTATTTCCTCGTTTACGAAATATAATGACTTGAAAGTCGATGCTACTTATGCCGCTTCTTGCGTGCACTCGGATCTTCATAGCTCCGCGACACCTTATCACAGCTCCCGTATTAACACCCTAGTCGATTTTCTTTTTTACCTTAACTCACATTAATAGAGTGCTTTTGATGAAATACAAATTCAATTTAAATTTAAAATATGTATTTACTTTGTGAGTCACCTTAAATGTGATAGTTTGATACGAAATGAAGTAGTCGGGACAAAGAGCCATTGAACAGTACAAACATTTTATATAGGGTGGTTTTTCACACTCATCTGTAACACACACACTCCTTCCAACATTCAACATAGTTGCAAGAAAGTTATCAAAATTTCTCACGTTTCTCCGTCACATATCCACACATCTGTCATGTATTTTAGGAGAGGTGAATGAAACTGTTGATGCAAATAGAATGCAATATCATTATGAAGCCCCTATCGTGCAATATGTCTGGAATGTTTTTACAGATAATTTTATACAGGGTGATTCCTTATTACGTGTAAATATTTTGTGTGTGATGTAGAGGTGAAACTAAGACTAAAACGTTCTATACAACTTTTTCTCAAAACCTTTAATTCCATAGTTATTGCCATTTTGCGTGGTACTTGTGCTCTAACATACCAAATGTAAACTAATTGTCACTTTCGTACAATTCATTTGGACTGCAATACAAAAACAACCAAAGTCACTTAACCCATATCCTCTGCAGTCTACTTATGCACGTTTTATGAACTAAAACCAAACACAGTAAAGAATGTAAAGCAATTTCTTCTACACTTTACACATTTGCACAATTCTTAGTGCAATGCATGTTCAAATGCTGTCCCTCAACTTGAAGACATACCTGTGCTCGCCGCCTTAGTGATCTCTGAATGTTACACAGCCCGTTGAACTCATTACTCATTCATTGTAGTACTTCTACGTTAGGTACAGCAGAGGCATACACTGACGACTTCAGGCGACCCCAAAGGTAGAAGTCCAGAGAGTTCATGTCCGGTAATCTGGCTGGCCAAGGAGTTGGCCGTGCGCGGCCTATCCATTGATCTGGATGCACAGCATTGAGATACGACCTTACGTTGCGGCAGTAATGCGTAGGAGCACCATAGTTTTTAATTTGGTTATTTTAGGACGCTGTATCAACATCTCAACTTATTTAGCATCTGAATGAATAAGGTGATAATGCCGGTGAAATATGTCCGGGGTGCAGCACCGAAAGTTACCCAGCATTTGCTCGTATTTGGATTGAGGGAAAACCCCGGAAAAAACCTCAACCAGGTAACTTTGCCCCCACCGGGATTCGAACCCGGGCCACCTGGTTTCGCGACCAGACGTGCTGACTGTTACTCCACAGGTGTGGACTAACACCATCGTGCATAAGCCATAAGTTCACTCGCGTTGCAATAGGGATATCATGTAGCAGACCATGCAATTCGCGTTCCAAGAATGCGCGGTAGACTTACTCATTCAACCGCGGAGGTAGAACTCGAGGTCCGAGTAACTGATTCCCCACAATACCACACCAAACGTGTGAGAGAACAGTAATGCATATGCAGGTACTACGAAGTAGGTGCCATCTACTGGAACTCTGGAATTAGAGGTTTTGAGGAAAAGTTGCATAGAACGTTTTAGTCTTAGTTTCAACTCTACAATACACACACAAAGTATTTTCACGTAATAATGAATCACTCTGTACATGAAATACTTTGCTAACCTTCGAATTACAATTGGCGGGTTTGCAGGCAAAGAGAGTTAAGTCCACCATCCTCAAAAATTGAGATATGTCCACGGAGTTAAAGATCAAAATGTTCTCTACATTTGTGTTAAGTCCACTAAGTCATATGCAAGAGAGCATGGCAGTTATGGACTTGTGTCTCCATAGGTTTATTCATCGATAAAGCGATATTGTGCTTGTAAAGTGTGTTAAATCACTCTAATGGGACCAAAGACCAAAGACCAAAAAATGTCGAAAAAAAATACCAGTATCCAGTTCTATGGTTTTACATTCTATCCCAACCCGTCCCGAACCACGATATCACATCCCATATTTCAGTATCCTAATATCATATTCATTCTTCGGAAATAGGATTTAAGCGTTCTTTATTGTATTGCATCATAAAGTATTTACTTGTCATCTCTATAGCAGGCGTATTACGATTACTATTATTCGTTTTACCAGTGTATTAGCTTAGGGTTACCAGATACCCATTAGTGAAAAACAGGACAATATAGTTCCCATAAAGCAGGGCAAAGTCCGGACACAAAAACATTTGTAGATGTCTTATTTTTTAGGACATTTTCAGATTCAAAAGTCCAATTTAATTGATTATTGCTTGTTAAGTTGCGTAGGCATATATTAAATAATTATCTGTACAATAAAATAAAATAATATAAATACAGTTAAAACAAAAAATTACAATTGCAGTACAGTAAATTTCAATTCCAACACTGTATACAGAAACATAGGCCTGCCAGAGAAACACTAACCTATTCTTAACCAAATTTTACATGTGGGCATAATTACAAAAACTACTTCACTCACCATATACTGTATTTTCTGACAGATCACTGAAAATTGGCATCACTACTCTCGGAAGAATAATTTCTTATGTTTACAGTTTTGCTGATGCTGATTTTCATGTCAAAAAATATTAAATTGGCTCAACCTCGTGTTACTGATGGTATCGCGGATCATGCTACTGTTTATGCACGCCGATCGACCGATTTTACGGACAAAGCAAGATCTGTCATGGTTTATTCGTGGCTTTTATCCGAAAGAGAATACTAACCATTGAAGCAAATACTTGCAGCACTATTGTAACGTTGTAACGAAAGTTTATTGACCAGTGATGCTAATACTTGGAATATTATTCCACCGTTGCAATGAGTTCAGACTCTGAATAAAAAATATGGGCGAAAAACTGTATAGTTTATTCGCAGTTCAGAATTATGTTTTGAAATGTAATTTGAAAAAAATAAAAGGATTACTGGAACTTTTCCATAAAAATACGGACATTTAACAAATCTTTAAAAATAAATATGGACGGCACGACAAACCTTCAAAATATGGATATGTCCTGCTAAATAGGGATATTTGGTAACCCTATATTAGCTGAATTCTATGCGTTTCAAGCCAGGTATTTTCTATAACCCTACAAGAAAATAAATTATATTAAGAATTTAATTTCGTTTTTCTCATTTGTCAAAAATTATAAGTTCTAATAATTGTTATTATGAACATTGCTAAAAATGCATCGTGTACTTACTGAGGAGTCTGTGTTGCATTGACGCTTGCTGGGCATCCGTCCACTTTCAGAGGTAACGTCACTGGCTTGATCTTCTTGTCGCTGACAGCCTTCATCATCCCGATCGCGATCCAACTCATGAAGAGCAGACTCACTATACTGCCAGCCAACGCACCCTACAGCATTGAGAATAACACTGTAGCGCGCGAATGATTCGGCACAATGACGGCAAGTGTGGAAGACAACTGACACACAGTAAGAGAAATGAGGAAGATGGGCTAAACTTTTTCAAATGCATTTTCCAAACGTGATTGATACATCTCTTATGGAGACTAGAATATATTATTTTTAATGTTTCCTTTGAATATTTCTACTGGATGACCGTATATGTGACAGTGTGTTCTTTTGGGGATGTCAGAACGTTAATTACTGTAAAATAATAATAATAATAATAATAATAATAATAATAATGTATTGCCAGAACAAAGGTACATATTGATGTTTTTTATATAAGAACACTCTAGCGCCCTCTGAAAGGGAAAGTTACATACTCCTACTCAAGGAACATTTCACGTAAGTTAATGTTAAGACATTTTATTGAATAACAGAGTAAAAAGTAATAAAAGAAAAAAGAAGAAGAAAAAACACATATTACAATAATTGAACTTTAAATTTTCTTGTTAACAGCAATTATTTCTATTAGTTTTTTTGAAATAAGGAACATTACCAGATTGTATGTTTGGGAATTCATCTATTATCTCGTTATAAAGCTTTGGACCTAAGTTGCTACTGTGATTATATGCTGCAGTTGTAGTAGGCTACATTGAGGAACTGTCAAACATATATTGTCTGATCTTTTGGGTATATATTTATGTGAATATAAATTAAATATGTTTCGGTTTTATGTACGAAATTCAGTAATAAATTGTTATAAATTTGATGGAAATGAACATAATATTTATGGCGTCTCCACTGTGATAATAAACATTTTATGCAATAAAGTAGTTTTAAATTAAAAAAAAAGTTCCATTATGGATAGCCGTGAGCATCTGATTCCTATGTCCATACAGGTGATAGTGTTGTAATACTACAGATTGAAAGGGACGATGGTATGCACTTAAATGAACAAAAAAAACCTAGTCTATAGTACGTTTTGTGATAAAGTGCACAGTTAATTAGAAAATTAAGTTGGAAATTTGAGTAGTCTTTCAACATCGCCGCTAACACACTGCTCTTTCTTCTCGCAATACAGATGTAAGAGGTCAACGAACTCAGTTTTGTCCTCCTAGGTGAACCCGTCCCTCTTTTACTACAACATTTCAATCTGTTCGCATCGTTCAGAGGCTTGAAATTGGTAATTTTTAAATTAATTTACACGAAAAACTTCTACGCATTTATCGACATGGACAAAAATCACGATCCTACTCGCAGTAGTTATGCAATAAGAGGATGTTAAACATTTGGAAAAGAATAGTGAGAAAACTATGAACTTCCCAACAATGTGGTATTACACTTTTTTGTTTCATACAACATGAGCTATTCGCTCTGAAAATCTGCAGGTTTATTTCATTTCCACTCTATATATATTTGTATGTGTACAATCTTACAAAAAACGTTTTGTCGTATCTCTTGATCAGGCATCGCAGGCGCCTGAAATCTGACGTAAGTTCCACGTGACAGCACGTCTCTCTGCCCTGAACCACTTTCTCTAGCGTTGTCTGTACTGTTAGCTGTGCCTCATTCTGTTATCCGGTACTATCTGAATAGTGATTTTGCGTTCATAACAGATACATCTTAACAACTGAACAAACTAAACTGTCGACTTAAAGGACGTGATCAGAACATAGCTGACATTTATGACGCTGTCAAATCTTTTTCCATGATGATAAATGTTTGGAAAGTGCAATTGAAAGGAAATGAGTTTCATCATTTTTCTTACATGAAGTCACTTTCAGATGCTTCTGATTCACGAATAGAAAAATACTGCGACACCCTGGAAACATTACTTTCAAAATTTAAAGATGGAAGGTTTTGTGATTTTAAAACAAACTGAAAATGATTTCTCTCTATTTGCAAATCCTTTTAACACACTCATTCTGAAGGTACGACCAGATTTGCAATTTGAGGTTGCTAATCTCCAAAATGACAGCTTTGTGAGAAGCAAGCATAAGATTGTGTTGATTTAGATGTATTTAAAAATACTGACTCCTCTAAATATCCACGTCTTAGATCATTTGCTACTTCAATCACAGCCATATTCGGTTCTACGCAGGCATACACTTATGAACAATTTTTTTTTTTTTCAAAATTAAATATATTGAAGTCAAAAAGGGCACGCTTGATAGAGGTTAGCCTTCGTGCACAATTGGCAGTGGCTACATACGAGACAACCCTTAATTTTGAAATCTTACTAAATGGAAATATTGTAATCTAAAAATACAATAATGTAGATGAAAATAACATAATCCTAAAAAGATAATCATTCTTTCTTTCTTTTATTATTTCTTTGTTATGATACTACTTGATCACAAATTACCTCTGCTCTCTAACTTACGGCTACAGATGCTCCTCTGTCTTCACTTTGTGTGCAGCGACTGTAGCGGGTAGTAGTTATATTGAGTCATGAATTTGTGACTTTGCGATATCTGCTCTTGGTGGTAGGAATGTTTGAGAATTGGCGCGCGATTTACACGAGTTCGTTTGTATGTGCGTTGTGTCCATTGACTTCAAGCCCAGGGGCCTTCCTAACGTCCTCTGCGGTAGATCAGTCAGTACCGTGCTATCTTGCGCTCTCCGGGCCCCGCGTTCGATTCCCGATCATATTAACATACCATATTTATATTTTTTTTTCTGAAACTAATTAGTTCTCAAGTCTGACTCGACTTGGAAAAAAAAACTTTTGTAATCAATTTGTGGATCTATTTTCTTCCAGAAATGAAACGATAAACAGACATATTAAAGCAAAATAAAAAATCTCGTGTGGACCTAATACGTTGTCCATATGCCACCGGCTTCTATCACCGCCTGGCATCTTCGGGGCATTGAATCCATCAGGTAACGAAACTAGTTCTATTTCTCAGGGAGATCTTCCCAGGTAGCCAGAACTTGATCCCTCAAATGATCTGGATTTTGAGGTGGATGGTCTCGATATTTGTCGATCCTCCTCTTTTTCAGCTTAGCCCTATGTGTTCGATAATGTTTAAATCAGGTGTCTTTGGAGGCCAAGGTATGATGCAGTAACGGTAAGGAGAACTTTCATCAGCTTTGTGAAAAAAGCTGGATAATCTTTTAGAAGAGAAATCCAGAATGATACAAAGTCTCACTTTGACTGCTGGACTTCAAACCTTAGTCATTCCTCACATCAACTAATTCATCTTCTTCCTGGACATTTAACTCTGCTTACTGAAGCACAGACATAGAGCAAAGGGGTTCCTCACCCAGTCGAATGATGTCAAGTCAAGGGTTGGGAAATATTCCGCAAAATTTTTACTCAACAAAAACAAGTTCTTTGACATTATTATGAGGAGATTTACATCAATCGTACAGTGTTTTTTGAGCTCAAACATTAATATTTTCTTTAGTGTCAAAATAATTCTGCCTCTAAAAAGTGAAAGTTTCTCTTGAAAAGAGTTATCAGCTGGTGAGATTATTTTCATTACTTCCCTGCATGCTTTTCTTAGGCGCTTAAAATATTTGGTGTATGTGGGCAAGGAAAACAAATTTATTACACCAACTATCATCACTGAGAAAATTGCCATGCCTATCCAGTCTAAAAAAATAACAAAATTCTTCTTTAAGTTCATAAAACCTTCACAAGGTACAAGGTAATACAAAGATAAAATTGCTACAGAACAAAATAACACACTAAATAAATTCAAGGAATATACGCACGCATACTGCGGTAACAATAATACAGTAGGCTATATGTCTTGGCAGAAAACGCAAGTAAAACTTAATGAATTATTGTGTGTGTTTCTGATTTCTGACTAACCTTGGAGTTTCCTCTGGGATTGAGCACCCCAAAAGTGAAGAGTCCAACTATGGCTCCATTGGTGATCCCAGCGAATGTTGTTACAATCTGCAGACATCAGCATTAACTAACTGTATTATTTTAGAATTCTTACAACAATCTTCAGCCAGTTTTGTAATCAAGCATTATTGATTAATCTATCCTAAAGAATAATTATGTGAAATGAAGTGTAGCAATTCGTAAGCATTGTATGAAGCTGCAGAATCCTGCAGTCAGATTTTGCTGACGGAAATGTTTTTTGGGGTATGCTGCAGTCGTTCAAGTAATTCGTCTAATGGTTTTTCCATAAGATCCCTTCGTGTAGTAAGAGAGATTTTTTTCGTTAAGCGATTCTGTTTCTTATGACTCTTTACGAATTCTCAAAGAGCTTCCCTACGGAGAGCATGATTGCCAGGGTATTATTTCCGTCCTAAAAACCTTACCAGTGTTTAGGACGAGTTCGTTTTAACATACTTATCGTAAAAGCAGAATGTTTTAGTTAATACATACATCGTAACATAATTAATAATGAACAATATAACATACGCACAATGATAAAAATATCAACACAACTCCATAAGCGTCAACTCATTAATGTATTCTAGTCCAGATGCTCATTGATAATATTAACACAGCAGAACTAAACGTTACATTGTTCGCATCAAATTTCTGCAAATTTAAAGGGAAAAACTAAAATTATTTTAGTCATTTACTGTCATAATACACTTCTCTTTCAAATTGACTGAGCATATTGGTAATTAAATCTATGACTTTTCTAAAGCACGCTATGAAATATTTCATATAAAACAAATTTTTATTTCGAAAACGAAGCAAAAACTGCAAACTTGTATAAAAACATGTAAGATACATCTAGGAAAAAAATAACCCATTCAAATTAATGTCATCACTTACGATTCACTTTGTTTGTATTCGACAATTGGCTCTTCCCATAGTGAGTTTCTCGTTTTTTCCTGCCTTAATACTTTCATTAATTCATAATTTAATTCCTTTATACTCGTACTATTCGTTCACCATAAAATACTGACAATTATTATTCTATTAAAAGAGTTGTTAGTTCGGGAATTAATTTTACAACTATTTACTTGGTTATTTAATGATGCTATTTCAAATACTTAGCTATTTAGCATCGATGGAATAGGTGATTGTGAGAAGATATTTGACGAAATGAGGCCGAGAGTTCGCCATAGAATATCTGATATTCGCCTCACGTTAGGGAAAAAACTCAGAAAAATTCAACCAGGTAGCCAGCATAAGCAGGAATCGAACCCGCGTTCGAGCTCAACTTCGAATTGCAGGCAAACGCACTACTATCTGAACTGCGCCATTATGTAGAATTTTTATATTTTTCCAATTCATTCATCCATCTCTTCATCCATCTACACCCATCCACTTATTTTCATTCTTTTCTTATACTAACTTATGTTCAATTATTTTATATTCGTTTTTCCTTTCGCAATTAATCATGCATCCTTGTATAGTCGCTCTTCAGGTCAATTGTTTGCATGGTTTTTATATTATTTATTCCATTGATTGATATCAGTCTTTCGTTTAAATATCCATTATATTATTTTAAGGAATATTTTAATAAACATTTATTATTTAATTCCTTTCTCTTAATCATATACTCTAGTATATACTGTACATTTTGATTTGTCACTTTTACATTCATTGGTTTCTATTTCATTTCTTCTTTCATTCAATTTAGCATTCATGCTCTTGTTCGTAATCATTACTCCTTTTGTTATACAGGGCGAGTTTTATGTTCACCGACAATCTGCATGGGGTGATTCCTGACTGAAAATGGAGCACAAAAGTTCATAATATATCGCCTTGTGTCTGGAAATGGATAGTTTCTACGGTAGATGGCACTGACGACATTCTCTCATAACTTGCTGTGTGCGTTTTGTGTGTTGCAGACAGTGTGATTTAAGCAACGTAGAAGTACAATGTTCCGGTATTCAATCCAGGAACAAGCCGAGATGATGTTCGTGTGTGGCCAAGCAGGTGGAAACGGTCGAGAGGCAGCACGGAGGTACCGAGCCACGTACCCTGACAAATAGCACCACCCACATCACACAAATTTTGGAGCCATTTTTCGGCGTTTGTGCAAGCATAGATCCTTTGAGATAGACTAGTGATGTCAAAGCTAGCGCATTTTTCTGACCTTGACGTCGTGCGCGGGCAGCAAGCGCTAAGTATGGAAAGAGGAAGGGTTGTGTATATGAGCAACCTGTTTTATTAAGAAAACGGTGGTGCACAAACTTCAAACGGAACGTGAAATTTTATGTCGTTATTTTTATATGGCTTCTTTCTGTTTAATATTATCTATATTATCTGTAAAACAAAAGTACTAACACTGATTTCTTAATATTGCACTTGTGCTTTAAATCTTAATAACATAATAGAGAGGAAGAAGGGATATTCACTTAAATTCCATTGTAGTATAATACACTCAAGGACAAAAAACCGGACACTTAAATATTTGCTGGTATTTTGCAAAACAATATCTTCTCATACAATATTATAGTAGCCATCTGTTGTTATGGAGACGTGTATACATTGTTGATTGTTTTTTGTTTTATAAACAAGCCATTACAACCAAATATTCCAATTTTGCTTTCGGAGTCTCAGCTATAACAATTTTGTCTCAACCATTTTGTGCTTCATTATCGTTATCATTCGTTATTTCTTTATTTTTACATTTTCTGAGTTTAAGTGGGGTTGTAACATTTGTCTTAAAACAAGATGCGACCTGAAGACGTGGCTCGAGCTGTAACCCTTTACGATGATGGACGCAGTGTACGTTACATTGCAAATGTTATGAATATGGCTAGAAGCACAACCCATGATGCCATAAAACGGTATAGAGAGACCCTAGAATATACCAGAAGACCAGGTTCGGATCGTCCAAGAGCTACAAATCCAAATTAAGACAGGTATATGGTGTTGAGAGTTCTTAGGGAGCGCAACCTTCCAGCTACTAGTGTAGCATGCATGTTTGTTAACATGCATGGACGTCCAATTTCGGCCAAAACAGTTAGAAGGAGGTTGAAAGCAAGTGGACTGATATCAAGTAGACCTGCAACTGGTCCCAGACTTCTTAGGATGCGTCGAGTTGAACGACTGCGTTTTGCAAATGATCACAGGGATTGGAGAAATGGACAGTGGAGCTGTGTTCTGTTCACCTACGAGTCCCGTTTCAATCTGTGGTCACCTGATGGAAGTGAAAGAGTTTGGAGAAGGAGGGGAGAACGATTTTCACAGTGTTGCATTTCCGAAAATGTGCCGAATGGAGGTGGTGGAGTGATGGTTTGGGCAGGAGTGTGTACGGATGCTCGTACAGAGTTGGGTTTTGTTGAAAATGGAAGACTAACAGCTGATAGGTATATAAATGAATGTTTGGCTGATCATGTTGTGCCATTTGGCCAATTTTTAGGCGATAATTTTGTTTTAATGCATGATAATGCACGGCCGCATATTGCCCATGCGGTCGGAGATTATCTCCAAGAAGTGGGAATCCATGTTCTTCCATGGCCAGCAAGGAGTCCAGACATGAACCCAATTGAACACGTGTGGACCATGCTGGGACGGCGTGTTAAGAATAGACGACCGAGACCAGAATCGTTACAGGAGTTGAGGCGAGCACTTGGCGAAGAATGGGAACTTATTTCTCAAGAAGACATTGCTAACCAAATTAAGAGCATGCCGAGACGTATGGATGCAGTTATGCAAGCCAGAGGGGGTAATACCCGATACTAAAAAGAGTTTTTAATGTTTAAGGCACCATAAAATGAAAAAAACAGTTAGACCAAACGATGCCATAGTTATACGCCCTTTGTAATTTTTTGTAAATTTTCTCATCAGAGATTTTTTTTTTAAATGTTGTCGTATAAGGTGCTAAATGAAACATTATTTTGTTTAAATGGGTTTTCTTTCATTTTGAAATAATTGACGACAAAATTCAAGCAAATATAGAAGTGTCCGTTTTTTTGTCCCTGAGTGTATTATACTTTATTAAGTGGATGAAATACATCATTCATAAAGAAGGTGATATTCCAAAGAAAGAGATTGAGTATGATATGATAAATTGGAATTTATATTGATGGTATCTTTAATAATCAATAAACTAATGAAAACAATATTACAATAAAAAGCAAAGTTACCTAGGTACTGTATCTGTTTTAAGTGTAACTAATATTACATAACAAAACTCTTATCGCATTATGCTTTTAACGTGATATTTGTGAATAACTTCCTATCACCAGTATATTAAATTATTTTCTCGAAATGTGCTGAAGCTATAGAGCTGACATTTTTACAACACATGGGCACGTATCTTTTGCTTATGATGTAACAGTAGTTGCTTTGTTAATTCATTTCCTTACAAAGAATTTCCGTGCGAATGTTTTCAAAATTTTCAATACACTATATACGGTATATTAGATTTACGAAAACATTCTGTAAGGCTACTAAATAAATAGACCTGTACCTGAAAATTTCACTTTTCTATACGAAAATTTGATAAAATATTTCTTTTGAATAAAACAATCAAACTTGTGACAAATGAGCATTAAAATTAAAACTGACATTCTTATAATGCACTTATACTTCTCAGGAAATCTAAAAATTAACATGGATACAGTTTTAATAAGTTCTCTTCCCTTTATCTATTGAATCAGTCCTAGTCATCTCTGAATATAGCTCGACCAAGCGGCATATACCACCTCTTTCGTCTGTCTCTTTCCGTTCCGCTGTAAAGCGCTCAGGCTCTCCTGGGCTCTAAAGCGCGCGCTTGCTCCTGTGGGCATCAATGGACATGCCAGAGATAGACGAACGTGCAGGACGGCCGCAAACGCCGAGAAACGGCTCCAAATCTTGCGTGATGCCAAATGTTGTGTGATGTGGGTGGTGCTATCTGTCAGGGTACGTGGCCGGTACATCCGTGCTGCCTCTCGACCGTTCCCACCTGCTTGACTATACACGAACACCATCTCGGATTGTTCCTGAAACGAATACCAGACCATTGCGCTTCTACGTTGCTTAAGTAACACTATGTACAACACACAGAACGCACACTGCAAGTTATGAAAGAATGTCGTCAGTGCCATCTACAGTGGAAACTATGCAATGTCGGACACAAGGTGATATATTATGAACTTTTGTGCTCCATTTCAGTGAGAAATCGCACCTTGAAGATTGTGAGTGGACTTAAAACTCACCCTGTATAAATCATCGTTCAACAGTTAAAATTTCTATCATTCGTTCGTTATTTTTGTTTCTTTGTTTGTTTTTACTGACATATATTTCCATCGAGTCATGTACATATCCCTTTCATTCAATTAATTACTTAATTAATTTTTGTAGTAGTACTGACTGTCCTATTTCACACAATTTCAATACACTTTCCTGAATAATATTTCCAAGCTTGTCCACGATGTATACTAATAGAGTTGATATTGTGCCAATAACAACAATAATACATTTCATGATGTTGTTGGCCGTCTTGTCAGTAGTGTTGTTTCTCAGAAAAGGACGCAGAAAATCGCAGTATATTATTGCCGCCAGAGAGTTGAGTATACTCGATGTTGTGCTGTGAATATATGACTGTATGAAACGAATTACACATTTCTTCACAGTATAAAGTGTTCAACAAAACTATCTGTAGAATGTAGATATTATAAATGTTAGAATAATGATTAGTTTATAGGTGGTTTAGGCAAGTCCCTATCACGCCAATAATTTCTCTTCTTAATACTATAAAAACAAAATAAAAAATACACAATAAATTGCTATCTGTCTATAATAAATATTAAAACATAAATTAATAAATTTAAGATAGCATTATTAACCATCCAATTTAAGTTTCGATATGAGCTCCTACATAATACTGAATTAACCTTTAGACTACATCAGTTTTCCGTGTGCAAATGAACTAAACAAAACTGTCGAAAGGTTTATGGCTAATAAAATTTAAGTATTCTTTCGAATTATTAATATAAATTAGTAGTGAGACATTTGTTTCCATTTCTCGATAGAGTATATAAAAGTCCCTCCTTGTTACTAAGAATAACCATAGTGAATCTCGTTCTGCCAGGAGACATAGCATAATGGCAAACAAAATAGGAATAAATTCTCTAAATAACAAAGACGTCAGTTATACAAGAAAAATAAATCAAATAATCGCATCCCATACTTCAGAGGGTGAAACCATTCTGAAAGTTAACAAATGTAAATACTTAGGAATAACTTTTAGCAGCGATCTCGGCTGGGGGGGGGGGAAACGTTACTGACACAGCGGGAAAAGTATGGAGAGCGTTACACTTTGTGATGAGGGTACTAAGAAAAGGCTCTGATAAGCCACTAGTTCGACCAGTAATGGAATGTGATGATGCATGTTGGGATCCTTACATATTGGGACACCCTCACAGATAGATGAACGCGAATTCGATTATGCGCAGTGTTCAAAACATACAGAGCCTCTCTGGAGAGAAATAAAAAATAGGTTACAGCCACCAAATTACTCTTTAAATACCGAAAGGAATGGATATTCGGACATTTAGAGCAGAATCTTTCTCTTCTCTTCTCCATATCCTCTTTGGAATAGATCTTCCTCTTAGTAAGAACAATTTGTACGATGATTTGTTGGAGAAAAAATAATATGCAGAACATTTAAAAAAATGAAGAGAGCCCAATAATACAAACAATTTTTTGCTCTTATCACAAAAAGAGAAAAAAATCTAGTTGGATTAAATGGATTTATTTATATTGCATTTTATTTGGGAGCGATGCATTACGACTAAGTGAATCTATTCGCCTAAACTTGCAGATAGGCGTATTCTCAACATATACCCGCTGACTACGCTAAGGTTCGCTGCGTATCCAGAATATTCCACTTGTCTCAGTGCATATATAGCCGGACTATCATGGAAAAATGAGATAACCAAGAGAAAAATACCAACTGTGAATTGTTCACCATAAAATTTGTTTATTTATTTATTTATTTATTTATTTATTTATTTATTTATTTATTTATTTATTTATTTATTTATTTATTTATTTATTTATTTATTTATTTATTTATTTAAATATACAGAATAAAGAATATAATTACAAACAAACAAGAGAAATAGAAATAAAATAATACATCAATATAAAAAAGGAGATACAGTAGTATTAACAAAATTTGAGTCCGAATGAGCAGCGCTCGTGTTCGGTCGCAGTTCAGATATAATATTAATAGGCCTATAAGAGAATATAAAATACAATAAAATAGGAAATAAAATTAAAATTACAGTTACAGAAATTATATAATACAATATTAATATAAGAGAAATACAGAAAAAAAATAATAAATAAGTAAAATAAAATAGGAACTAAAATTTATATTACAGTGGAAATGGAATTATGTAATATAATATTAACACTAGAGAAGAATAATATCGCACGTGAAAAGTAGGACTATATATATATATATATATATATATATATATATATATATATATATATATATATCAAGATTATAGAATACAAATATAATATAGGTTGATTAATTCATACACATAGGCTATAAATTTATTTAATCAAATTGAAGATATTAACACGTTTCTAATTTTCTTGCTATATGTTAGTGGGTTACATGTTAGAAGTTCTGGGTGTAATTTAGTTAAAGCATTGTACAACCGAGGGCCACAATTAATGCTATGCTTTAGACCAGCAGATGTAAGACATTTAGGTTCTACTAATGTTGAATTAATATTTCGTCTTGTGTCATAATTATGTGTCTGTAATACAAACTTATTACAATTTGTATGATAAAATTTTAACAGCGCATACTTATAAATTTGTAAATGACACTATACATGTTTAAAATAAATTCCGGAGCATACCAAAATAAAAATCCGGACCGCTGCTAAACCATTCTGACACGGAAGGGTTTGGTACAGACTTCATTTCAGTTGCATGTTAATTTGCTTGCTAGAATAAATTCGATTGTGTTTCGATAAGGTAGTTAGTCATAGAAAGTAAGTTTTGAGATAAAAGAAAATAAACTTAGACCATTATTACAAATAATTTTCTACAAAAACAAAACACATCAAATGATAGTATTCTTTTGTTTGCTTGTTTTTTTCTTTGCACAGCCACCTGTAGAATTTAACTTTTGTATTCACCTGAAGAACAAAATTCCCTTTGCAGAAAAAATGACCTAACCTCCTTTTTCCGAACTCCATCGAATTAAAATGTAGTAGACCATAAGATGATTCTGTATGATAGAGTTTAGGATTTTACACAGCCTCTTATAGAAATTAATATCAAGGGAGAAAGAGTGTATTGAACTTTTTCTACAGTTAAAATATTACCTTAAGGATGCGCTCAATATCCCTGCCATCAAAAGGCCAGGAAGGCCAGGAATTGTAGAAGCAAAGCCCATTACGTAATACACAACTATTTGATCTGGCCTCTGAATTACCTGTTGAGAAGTATCAGAGATGAATATTAATTACCAAACAGAAAATGATGGATAAAAGTTTCTATTAATTAAGTGTGAATAAGAAAACAACGATACAACAAGATCTCTAAGTTTTGGTCACTTTATTGTGTGATACAAAAGACAAATTCCTAATGAACTACAATTGCAAATTTTTATAATTATACAAAACTTTCATTATATTTTGAAAAATAATACTTTCTCGCACATGTTCTTGTTACCGATTTTGCGAATTTTCTCCCATTTCTTTATTGTACTAAAAGCAAAGATAGTAATTCCAAATTTAAATGAGAAACATTTAACTAGTAGGGATGTTAAAATTGAGTCTTTATTTTCGTAATAAAACATATAAATCTGCAACTTTTTACACAATTTCTTTCTTTTTTCCTTCTAGGTGAGCAGTGTAGCATAATTAGAAAAATGGCAAGCACATCTACAGTAATAAAACAGTGTGAACTCGTGACTGTATAAGGTAATATAAGTGTACTAGTATAATGAAAATTGGCGTTTGTTTTACAAGGGATCGTGAAAAAATATAAATCAGAATAAATTATTGCCGTGTTATTCACACAGAAAGAATCATAATGATCATCATCAGCCTTATCCTGCAAGTATTAGGCAACTGTGGCAGTATTTATTACAGTTTTAAACATCGTTTTCTTGGACGTCCATTGTCTCTTTTACCTAATCGGTTTGTAACTCACAAACCGATGTGATAGTCTAGTCGATTGCAGTTTTTGTACGTGGGATAACCAATTTATTCCTGTATTGTTTCACTTTCTCATTGTCTTAGACATATAATTCTTCTCGGATATCTGAATTCCTTCTGTAAACTGTTATTCTTTATCTTTCAATATCCCTTAGGAGTTTAATTTCAATTGATTCAAGTCTGGTTTTGTCAATTTCATTTAAAATACAAATTTCGCTATCGTACTATACAATTACTTTGCAACATTATTGCTTCGTAAAACTTCTGGATAGTATCCATTGCAGCCTTATTATTTAAATATCTACATATCATTCCAAATAAAGGATCTAGAGAGAAAAGGAAGATATGATTTAATGTGCCGCGAAGTAAAATGTTTGGACTTCACAAATAATAAAAGCAAAATCCATGTGGTTGATAGAGGACAAAATCGGAAATGGAATAACAGACAGACCAGGAATGCTGAACAGATGGACGAAATATGTAGAAGACTTATATGAGACAGGGAATCGTCCAGATGACTTGACTATAGAAGAAGTAGCCGTATCAGAAGACGAAAAAGGATTTTCTGTTTTAAGGGAAGAAGTTCAACTACCGCTTAAGGAAATGAAGAATGTGAAAACAACAGGAGTTGATGGAATCCTCATTGAATTAGTGAAATGTTTGGTTGAAGACAAGAAGGAAATTCTATCATTATGCAATGTAATATATGAACAAGGCGACTGGCTTGAAGATTTCACGAAGACAGTGTTGCTTCCAGTACCAAAGAAAAATAATGCCAAGAAATTTAACGAGATCGGGACTATCAGCCTGATATCGCACTCGGAGAAGATTTTTCTCTTTACATTTTGATCTCAGACTGTTTGGCCTGTTTATGCTTCCCGAATTGCTGTGCGCTACATTCGAATCTCGTATCTTACAGTTGTGTACATTGCATTCATAAATGAGTACACTCCTATATTAATGTTACCGGTAAACTGTATATTATTCTCTTTTGGGAATGCTGACATTATCAACAAAACGTTTTTATTAATCTTGTTCTTGTTACCACTGTTTATTCTGTCAGTATACTTCTATATGTGTATACTAGTCTACTGAATTATTCTATATTATCATGCTTGAATTATGTCCATTATGATATGGTACATTTCCTGTAAAGGTAAAGGTATCCCCGTAACATGCCATGAAGGCACTTGGGGGGGCATGGAGGTAGAGCCCCATGCTTTCTATGACCTCGGCACTAGAATGAGGTGGTGTGTTCCTGTAAGAAGTATATATTTACGTCCTATTTTATTGAAAAAATTTTCGGAATATGCGTTGTCTTAATGTATACTAACGATAAATCTGTAACCGAAATTTTTCTGGTACTTTTCGCTTTTCCAAAAATAATTGGTGTTATTATATATAATTAACCACCCTGAGATCGAAAATGGCATTTTTGAAATTTTTGTTTGTTTGTCTGTTTCTCTGTCTGTCTGGATGTTTCTTACCTTTTCACGCGATAATGGCTGAATTCATTTCTATGAATATTGAAATATAAATTAAGTTCGTTCTAACTTACATTTTAGGATGTATGATATTCAAAATACCTTATTTAAAAGGGGGGTTACAAGGGGTCGTGAATTAAACAAATCGAAATATCTCGCTTATTATCGATTTTTTTTTAATGTTACATAACAAAAGTATATTTACGATAAGTTTTACTCTATGAAAAAGTTTTATAAAACTTATATTTAACGAGATACGATTTTTAAAATAACAACACTTTCCACGCAAGCTTAATTTGCATAATACACGTCACTGTACGTAACAGAAAACCACAATTTAAAGTCACAAAGAGTTAGTGTGCACTCAAATGTTGGTTGCTTGACGGTTGTCAGCCCACTTTGAGGTCTGTGGATATAGAGGGAGAAATTGGATCGGTGTCGGGTAGAGTTCCCGGGTAGCTCAGTGGGAGAGCGTTGGTACGTTTAACCAAAGGTCCCGGGTTCGATACCCGGTCCCGGAACAATTTTTCCCTCGAAATTATTCAACAATACTTTTGTCAGCGCCGCGCCACCTCAGAATGTTAGGCTATAAGGACACTCAGGTACTGAATGCAACTTTTTATCTAATGAACCAAATTTTATGAAAATTTTAGTGTAAATCCCATTAATTATTACATAATGATGGTATAAGTTTGAAAGTCCTAGGTAAAGTAGTTCTAAATTAAAAAAAAAATCTTTTTTTTTTGTCTAATACTTGATATTAATAAAGGGTATACTTTTTGATAGTAATGAGATTGACGGCTGAAATTTTGTATTGTAATAATTATACTACTGTTCAATAAAACTGTGCATTTGGTTTGTAAAATAATAATATTTTCTTGAGTTACGAATTTTTTTTAACTAAAAAGGAATTCTAGTACAATTTTGCTTATAATTTCAAAGTAAAAAAAAAAATCATAAAATTCTTTGTATAAGAGTAATGAAAAAATTCATGCTCAGTTTTGTTAATCAAGTACAGTTGTACATATGGTAAAAAGGTCAATCCGATCCATCAATATTTAATGCAAAAAAGTATACCCAGAATTGAAAAATTTGCAATATGGAGAAAAAGCCAAGTAAAGTTTTGGTAGACAATTTACTTTTCACTCGCCTGTTAGAATTCTCCTCCACCATACAATACACCTTACTCCTCCTTTTTGTCATCTTCTCTAATGATCTTGCCCACTCTTGTTGTATGTCTTCTTTTAATTTCGACCTCTAAGCTGCGTCGAACTCTCTGCTTGATACGACGTTGATGTCTGCGTTTGCTAAATCTGCAGCTCACCGGTGTTATTTTGGATTTATTTGCCAATTTTGTTAGATATTGACCTTGGTTGACAAGAGAGATTGCTTCTGCTACAGCCATGTCTACTTTTTTGATGAGACGAACACTTCCTTCGGGAAAATATTCCAAATTGCACTGTGAAGGCTTTCGTTTGCATTTTGAGTCTCAGCTCTGGTACATCTTTCTAAAATTTCGCTAGAAGACAGTCTCTTATACAAAGGTATCAGTTTCTCTAATACAGTGACATTTATGGGTGTGTGTATTTCAGTTTTGTGGCTCTTGGGCTTTTCAGATTTAGCTAAGGCTCTATTATAAAAGCACCACGAGTCCTCACCTACTCGACATCTTGAGTGCAAAGGTTTATCATCTGTGCTACAACAATGATGCAGTGTTGCATAGGGTAAAGGTTGGTAATATCGTGATAACTTAAAATAAAATGCAGTTTTCTTCAAAACAAAATTTCATAATATAACTAAATTGACACTGATGGAAGTTCAGAGTGTTCCTTGCACATACATTATAGAATAAACATAAACAATTTTAAGACTTTGGAGGAAAAAAGTTAATTGATTAAATGAAATTATACTAGTAATATCGTTATATATAGAGTATTATCGTGATAGATGTTTGGCAATATCGTGATAATTCTTTTAACTTAGACTGCAAATATACAAATTCAAATTAAACTTAATTAAAGCTTAGAACATTAGCTTCCAGTCAACATAGTATCTAATACAAAGTCCCTTTCAATCAAGTAATATTGCCAATCTTACAATTAAAGACATTGAAAGGTCCTTGCAAACTGAACACTTTAAGCACTAATCACTGTCGTCATTTGAGAATTTCATGGATTTGTCGCATTCAAAGCACATGAACTGGGGTGAATCATCAGCATTAGCACATAGTTAATGATACCATCTTGTGCAAAATATGCACTGAATCCACTGTGCCCCATTACGAGCTGCAACATTTCTTGAATACGTGCCATGACACACTTTGCAAGCCGTTTCATTCTCTTCAGAACTAGACGATGAAGGCTCTGTTGAGGGAGCTGCGTTTGCTGCTTCTGTCTTCTTTGGTCTACCACGAAATCTTTTCTCTGGTAGTGGAGTAAGCACTCTGGCCTTTGGATCTACATTTCTGCGGCGCTTTCCAGCATTACCATCAGAGCATTTGGGCAAGCACAAGGTGTTCACTACAATCCCGTTGGCATTGTCTGATGGAAGTGTTGCTGTTCGAGTTTTACTGAAATCTCCATCTCCAGCTAATAGGCGAGAAGATGCAACCGCTTCAGATTGTACTGCATTGCGATTCATAGTATAAATTCCAGCTTTTCTAAACCCGTTTCTAATCTTTTCTGCACTAAATGAAATTGCATACGGCACAGAAAACAACTTGCCAAAGTCGAATCTAGTTGGAGCACCTACAGGATTGTTACGTTTGTAACGTTCAAGTTTGTTGGCCCATGCATTCTTCAATGATTTATAAACGCTGAGATCCAGTGGTTCAAGAATGTGGCTGCAATGACTCGGAAATGTCATCAAGTGGATATCATTTTCACGAGCAAAATCAATGACGCCTATTCCCACATGTGATGCGTGCGAATCTAATAATAGCAACACTAGTCTGGCTGGTGAAATGTTCCTTACAAAGTGATTCATCCATTTTAAGAAAAGTTCTGAACTTATCCAGTCATTCTTCGACGCACTGATTAGTGATCCTGTTGGAGCGTCTTTGTCCAAACCATTTACTAGTCTCACGCCTTTAAAAATTATCATAGGTGGAATTGCGGTTCCAGAGGCACTACAGCAACCTAATACAGTTTATGTTGCTCCCTTCTCCGCGAAAGTCTTGCTGTAAATTATTTTCTTTCCTGTTTCCGCGACGATTTTCGAAGGCTTCACCACAAAAGTGACTCCTGTCTCGTCACAGTTAAACATTATTTCTGTCTTCTGCTGCAGCTGAATCTTGGCTACTATATGTTCCAGTTTATCGTAGAAGTCCTGAATGTTTTCTTTATTAGCTGTAACAGTTCGACTTGCTGCTAACTTTTTTGGTGCTCTCAATGATAAGCCATATCTTTGTTTGAATGACCACCACCAAAATGTTCCTGTTTTTCTCTGTCTTCATTAAATGAAGACGTTTTTGACAACTCAAATGCAAGACGCTTTATTTGTGTCACATTCAGCTCAAAACCTAATTCTTGCATTTCAATTATATACTTCACTAACCTCAGTTCTACTAATTTAGGTACCGGTAGTATGAACGGACGCCCGAGTTTAATAACTTCAAATGGTCCGGCCTCTCCAACATCAGCATTTCCAACGTTACGACTAATATGAACCTTCAGTGTACTCCAGGGTACACCACACTCCTTTTCTGCCTTGTATATTGTCCAATTATCATTCAACACCTTTTTCACAGCATTTTGTAGGTTGACAACCTGTACGTTCGTCTTTTGTTGACTTTTCTATCACCGTTGCTAGCAGGAAACGGAACGGAACTGTAAGAAAGAAGGCATAATTCGTAAGCCTCCCTCCGCTATATGTATCAAGCTACATAAACTGCTTGCACTCTAAAAAATCAAGACGATGTTACACTTGTATAAGATCGTCAGAGTATGTGTCTATACAGCATATTAAAGAAGTACTGCTAATATATCGACAGACACTAATTTTTATGTTTACTCACCTGGTTTTACTACACTTTTCAATTTTTGTTGAAGCCTGTACATTCATATGTGGCTTCTTCTGCGGCGCCATTATGCTCACTAAAGGGCCACTGCCTGTCGGTCGGACTGCCTTGACAAACGCGCTTCTATTCCGATTGGTAATCCCATGGTAGACTTTCAAACATGGTATCACAATATTACTGCTATCACGATATTAGCAACCTTTACCCTATATGGCATTTTTCATCTTGTCCACATCTGGATCATTTTTTACTATAGCTGCTCTGCAGTAATGTGTTAGTTTTACTATAGTGGTTTCCTTCAAACTTCCCTGTGCTTTACCCCCAAGAGTAATTTCTTTTTCCTTTCCACTGTTTCATTAAATTTCGAGGCCCTGTTCCTAATCTTTTAGCATTGCGGTTTACGCATTCTTCCCTAGTAATCGGAAATTCATTGCCATAAACTTTAATATTTTGGAGATGCATGTATGTTTTGGAATCGCCATCGGAAAGGACTGTAGTATATCTGAAGACATTAGATTCTGAACGCTTCCATAACCTGCTTGCAGCTTCGACTTCCATTCCTGGAGAGGATCCATCATAATTTTTCGCACAGTTTATTTTGTGACCTTCATGCCAGAAATAAAATTCTGGGCTTTCTTTCCCTATTTGCTTTTCACTAATGGCACAAGCATGGCAGTACTTTGACAAAACCTCATAGTCAACGACCAAACCAGTTAGTATGTCAATGACACATCTCACTCCAAAACTGCTTGTGAATCCACGTTTTGCCCATGTTCCATCATAGCTCACTGCAATATTCAGTATATCAGAATTTATATTAGGATTTTCACTAATATGAACTTCTCTCACCTTTTGTCTTGCCTCTGTCATTATTTTATCCACAAAAGTCTTGTTCTCCTTCTGAATACCTTGCTGCAGACTGAAGTATGTTGCACTGCTCATTGTATTCATACCCAACCCCACCGAAAATATTTCCATAGCTGCATGTGCTCTTCCAAATTTAGAAAATGTTGTAACCATTCCTTTATTGATATCAAACGCAGCTTTTTTTTCTTTTCAGATGTAATGTTCACTCTTTTACTTGAGAAAATTTGACACAAAACACACTCACATGTCCCACATTTCACAACAATCTTTGCATTCATTACATTCACTACATACTAGTTCTGAAAACAAGCTTTTCAAAACATCGGTATCAATAATAATGTAGTCTTGAGCAGTTTCACTAGCAGGCTGGAGATCACATGTGGCACTCTCACCTACAGGACAACTATTAATATCTTGTTGTTGATTATTATTTATTGCTACAGTATTCCATCTTCATTCAGCTAAAAGTTTAGCTCTTTTTTCTTCATTATTTTTCCACTTGCCACTTTACCCATTGTGAATAAAACAAGCAATATCACAAACTAAGAAAAGCAATTATTTTACTTGTTTGTGAACAAAAACTTTCATTTGTCATATTTTCGGATTTCAGCCACTAGATAACAGCACTTTCACAACAAGAATTGCCAAAACATTTATTGAGAAACAAAAGTCACTAAGAAACAAATATATTCACAGTTTAGGTTGTGATATACAGAGAAATTAATTTTAAAGATTTGCCAATCTCACTCATTCTTTGCAAGGTTCCAAATAAACATAAATTTTACTACTTTCCAGAAGGATATAGGAAATAATATTTTTAAACTATACTTTAGAGTTTTAGACATATCTAGGATACTATTTCTTAAAAAAAAATTTCCAAAAAAATAACCATTTTGCCCATTATGGTACCAGAGTGTCCCCTTAAATGAAAACAAATGACTCCGTCTATTTATGGCGGCTTTGCACACAACAAACGGAGCATATTATTCATTTGAGACTATTTTTATATGGATATGTTTGTAATCTATTGTGGGAATATATAAATATAGAAATAGTTATCAATATAAATATACAGAGATTATTTGTGTGTTCGTATGAAATAATCTCAGAAGCTACTTAACCAATTTGGATAATTCCTTCACTATTTAATGGACGTAATGCTGTATGAGGACCGTTGCTTACGAAATTATAATCGAAGTATTGTATAATTTGATTATTCAGACTTTATTTGGTCCACATTAAATACTCTAATTTTATAGCCTACACTTCAGTTTCTTTTTGCCCACAGAACATAATAGTATTTTTAAGATTTTTATCGTAAAGATGAGTATTTTTACTGGACCAGAAATTAGTATTTTACATTTGAGCTCACTGTAGCTGAGTTATTTTAAAAAGTATCACGAAATGGCATTCCCGCGCTCATAATTTACCCATATTCGTTCCCTGTGTTCCTTAAAATAATATTTATGTACCACAGTCATTTTCACTTATATTTTTATTAACATAAAAAATTATGCACAACCGAGCAAGTTGGCTCAGACGGTAGAGTTTGACACTCGCTTTCGGAAGGTCACGGGTTCAAACTCTATGGCCGACAAATCTGACTTGGGTTTTTCATGGTTTCCTTTAGTCATAAAGGCAAATGGCAGATTGGAAATTTACATGTCATGATTCATCACTGCCTCAATTATCAATAATATAAACATTAACGAAAATCTATAATCAGTTACATGAATACAAGCCATCTACAACACACCGTAGAAACAGGAACTCAATAAGAGTAAAAACGGCCTACTCGCATACCCAGACATTTTAAATACGCGACATGATCACAGATGTTAAAGCGTGTATAATTAAACTTAAAGAAGTGCACAGTGAGGTCAACATAATAAATTATCTTCGTACACAATCCACTCTATATTGACATTAATTTGAAGTAATTTATTAAAGGATACATTCAAGACTAATTCAGAAAAATTTTAAACGAATTATCTATCCTTGCACCAAAAACGGATGTTCTCTGAAGCAAATGATCCTATTTTAATTATTAGTATATAATAACAATTAAGAAACATGTTAAAGAAATAATTCATGCAACAAATGAGTGCTCTCTGGCCCAAAATGATAGTATTTTCATTTATTTAAATGCAATTTCAATTAATTAACATATTAAACGATTTATCTTTTTATCAAACAAGGATGTTCCCTGGACCAAAGTCCTATTTTAATTATGTTATTACTTTGTATTTATTTGTAACAAATGCAGCGAAGCTTACGGGTATGGCTAGTTTATAATAAATGTGAATCACTGTTAGGCATCGTGATATTTCATATAGAATATCTCCTATTGAAGTATATTTCATTGGAATTGTAATTACTCCTCTGCATTTGATCTGATTTTATTTGTTTCTTAAAATCTGAATAGCAGAAATGAATATTTGTCTCTCAGGAAACAGTTCTCTTTTATTAATGAAAAACTTCATGTAAATTATCAACGTCCCTGGGGATTATGTATCCGCTGTTTGAAGTAAACTGTGTTAATTGATTCAGGCTTGCTTTTCCCATAATTTTTCACCAGCCGGAAGAAAGCTTCGTTTCACAAATTTCATTGCAGTCTTAAATATAGTAGTCATATTATAATCATTACTATTATATGTAGTAATTCTAATGATGATTGTTATTGTCATCATTTGAATATCATTGATTTTACCTTTGAAGTGATTGGATCACACTCTTTGTACTTCGCGTAAATTAGAAGTCCAATGAAGCTACACATCACACCGAGAATCACTAGGCCTATTGTAGATAACACAACTGACCTGGAAAGAAATTAGCGCTATTCAAAATGCTCCTTCAGCAAATGTAACAACCGAATTTCAAGAAGTCACTCACATGCGCGCCTTGGAATACGTTGGTAAAGATGTGCATCTCTGTATCATGCTCTGGCTTAAACTCAAAAATGGAATAATCAAAAATGTGTTGCCAATCAACATGGTCCAGAACGTCAATCTTTGGAAGGGTGAAGGATTCATCCTGTAAAAATAGACACAGCTCGGTCACATGTATGTCTTGTTATTTATGGTTTACAAAATCGTTGAGTTCAGTTCAGATAAGAGTACTTCGTTATTACCCCGTCTTTTGTAATGAAACCCTTAGAAGAACAAGGTTGGGAAGATATTGAGGCCTAATGTCATACACTTATGAGAATCAGTTTCTTGTGTATTTAATGTCAGAAAAATTTTCCAAATAAGAATTTGTAATGTTTTTCTTCTAACCGACGCAATAGAGACTAACTCGAAACACGTTCACATACTTTTTCGTCCAAGATTTGAATATTTTTCTGCTACAGCAGATTACCTAAATGACAAAGAATAATATACAAATTTAAATATCTTGATACAATATTGTAGCGGTAACAAAGGTTCAATTTGCTAATATATGATATTATGAGAGAAATTATTACAGGACTATATAATTTGGTGTTCAGTTCGTAATATATAAATGGTTGTTTAATATTTCAATAGAAATTTTCAAAGTCAGATTTTGCTTTAGAATGACAAAATTCTTTATGAAATTTAAAAACTGTCTTGGAATGGTGACACGGCTTCCAATCATCATCCCAATGACGGAGAAGATGTCAATGTTATATTTTTGCTGGAGGTAAGATATCGTTGGTTCATATATTATTTTTTCTAAGTCAACAGGTTTCGGCTGGTCCACACCTATTTCAAATCTCACAGTCGGGTCTATCTAACAACAAAGAACGAAAAGATTATATCAGTTTCGTTTATTCGAATCCATATGTTCACAATATTTCTTCTATTTTCAAAAAAAATAAATTTCAATATTGCTTACAAAACTAACAGATGTTATGGTAAAATTTGTTTAATAAATTTCCTACTAGCAATTTTGATAAATTTAATTTCTCAGGCGTATACAAATTAAAATGTAAGTTTCCAAAATGCGATGCCACATACATAGGTCAAACTGGCCGAAATTTCAATAAAAGATATAAAGAACATAAAAACATTTCTCATGAAATTTCGCATTCTGCCTTCAGTGAACATATATTTAATAATCAATATTTTTTTATAGATATTAACATAGACATGGAAATCTTACATATTAACAGGAAAGGTAAACTATTAAACATTTTAGAATCTATTGAAATATGTAAAGACAAATTTGTTAACCCTCAAAATTTAAATGATAAAACAATTCATGAAAAAAAAAAAAAAAAAAACATTCTTTTCGACCTTTATATTACTTCCGATTTGAATAGAAAAAGATTAATGTAGCATCAGTCAATGCAATCTCTGTCCCTTCTTTCATCGTAGTCAGTCTCCTTTAAGCTACGATACAGCGCGGTCGAATACTCGAACCAGCGGTGAGTCTTGCGTCCCGATTATAATTCTGTCCATTCTTCTTTTTCATTTACTCTTTGTACTTTTTAATATATGATACATGTTTTTTTTACTATTAGATAGTACTTACTTCTTATGATGTTAATTTCTTTTATAAATACCAGTTTTATCTATTTTAACCTTTTATATCTTTTATTCTTTTATATTTTTGAATAGAACACACACTGGTCATTAAGCTCTTAACCTTTTCCAGTCTTATAAGAATTAAATATTAATATTCAGACATCGTATATTTTTTGTACTTCTTTTTAAACATAACTATCCACGAACCTTATATATATATTTTTTCCTTTTGCAGTCGTGGTAATGTCACTGAAGATGGAGGAGCACCCTCCGAAACATGTCTGAATTTTACTAATCTTAATTGTCATCATCTATAAAGTGTTCATACAACTGTGTTTTATATATTCTATGTTTATTATCTAACCCATGAACACTATTTAATTGACCTTACATGTGTGAATTAAAAAAAAGCACAATGATGAGTCAATTAACTTCCAGAAACCCAATACAGATGCCTCTTTCCCCAGTCAACTAAAGTATAATTCAGCATTGCCATTGAAAGAACAAAGCAAAAGGACTTGCAAAATTTAATGCAGTTTATTTCTGAGGAAAGTAGGATGAATTACCAAACTCTGTTTGCGGACAGTAATAATCTAGAATCTAGATGCACAAGAAGAACTTGATAGTGAGAGAAAAAAACAGAATCTGTAACATGAATGAGACTGTATTAACATATTAATATTGTTTGTGGTTTTATTTGTGTATTTTCATGCGCTTTATGGTAATTTGTGATTTTATGTCTGATATATTTGAAATTAAAGAAATGTAGCAATATTAATCTTAGTAATAAACTTCCATTTTCTTGTATATTCCAATGTTTCATAAGGGAATTATGATATACTTAGCCTTTTTCCTTCACATCGCTCACATTTATTCACTTTTCTTAATTCATACACTGTAGAAGTCAGAAAACCACTAACTCCAGCAGTGTTTATTTCAAATTTTAGCATACGATAATGTAAAAATTTAGGTTTTGAAGTATTTAATTGATAAAGAATGTAATTTTACACAATATTAATAAATAAATGTATAATATTTAAAGTTAGTAAAAGAAGTAGCCTAATAAGTTTCTTCTCTCTCCTGTAAAAATTGGTTTATTGGAATTAGGGAGTTTTTGATTTCCCTGTATCAATTATAGTTTATTTTTGATGTAGAGGGAAGCTTCCCGCTGAAATTTCAAACGGTCTGACCACCTCCAGTTCGAGGCGGGGCTATTGTTTAGGACGTTTCAAAACTAAGTCGACAAAAACAAATGCAAATAAAGGAATATATGAGCAGAAGAAGATGTGTACAGTAAAAATAATTTGATGTAAAAATGTTATGTGTCTTCCTAATTCCTCCATTTTTGTCATTGTTCTTAAAAATTCGTTGCGACAGCCAGCAGTGTTGCCACGTTTAATTAAATATTACTTATTGTCGTCGTTTTTCTGTACAATATTTGCGTGATGAGGAACGTGAAATTTTAATCTGTAGTTTTTTTATATTTGGCATCTCCCGGCAAAATATCATACCAACTGCGAATAAAGCCTCCATTATTTAAATAAAGCAATATCTGTCTTAAAGCTTCGATTAAACATTTATAATGTTGTAACAGGAGAGTCTCGGATACGTTTGTCGAAAGAGCTTTAAGCTTTCTCCCAATTCATTTTTCTTCATGTAAATGCATATCACAATTTTACACACACCCATCGCTTTGTGTTCTCCCCAAAACATAACTAATGAAAATTGTCTCTTATTCCTTGCATTGATATATTCACTATTGAAATAAGTATTATAATATTGACCACACGACTTCCTTGGTATCAGAATGTATGTAATGGCCTCTATGACCTATTAAATAGAAAGTAATTACCAAGTACACTAACAAGAGCACACCAATCACAATTTTTGTCATCCCGATTGAAACATAATTATAAGTGAAGTTTTTTAAAACTGAACTTGACTAGTTACAATGAGGCCTAGATTGAGGGAGGTTAACACAGAATGTTAACGTGTTGTAGGAACAATATGTCAAACAAATATGCGATAGTAAGTAGCACACCGTTATGGTTCTCTTACTGATTGGCAAAGTTGACCTTGAGACTTAAACTTAACGGTGGGAAGTGTTCTTCTGCATAAATAAATAAATAAATTGATTAACGAAGTTTTATAAAATAATATTAAAATTCATCAACAACAATAGAAACATTAATACCGCAGAATAATTTTTTACAGCTAAATACTATAATAACAATATTCCTTTAATTAATGAAGTAGTCTCAAATCCAAACAACGTACTTTACACAATCAATAAGTAATTTACAATTTATCGATTAGTTTTGCCATGTGAGTCATTGGCCTACCCTAAGTCATATTGAAATCTGTAAACTCAGTAGCTGGTACTAAACTTGCTGCACACGGAAAAACGACACAACATCAACAAGTTGTCATGTAAGTAATTTCAAATTAAATATCAAACAGTTAAAACAAAATAAATGTAAATAACTAATTATAATTTTAAATAATTGTTTTCAAACCATCTAAACACACCACAAGGTAACAGCAATGCATTGAAGCTATGAACTCAATCCTATACGAAACATAATCATATGCTACAATTTGTAATAAGAAGTTTGATGACACACACTGTATATGTTTTTTAAATAAACAAATAAAAATATTTTATATTGAAAAACTACATGAATGTAAACCTTAATTAAGTGAAAATTACGTTATATAATTGATTTTTAAACATTGTACAATTTGTATGATTTTAATCTATTTAATTTTAATTCAACGTGTTCTCAAAGATAGCACATTGTAATCAGGTAACATAACTTTTAGTTCAATGCTTTAAAATTCATAACTAGAATAAATCGTCAACATAGTGTTCATTATAAATCAAAATAATAAGGAACTTAAGATGCTTTAATTAAAACGAAAATGTTAGTCCAAATAAAGAAATGTATAATAAGGTGTAACATCAATGTATTCACCTAATGATAAGTTAAGATGACAATATTGAAAAGATTTTTGTTATACAAATACTTATCCGAATAGGAAAATGACATTGAAAAAAAAAGAATAAGGCAATAATAACTTATAAATAATATATAGACCTATATATAGTCTTGATTTGATACTTCCTCACTCGAAGAATATAATCCTTCCGCCCTCCTCGGCTGTGCGCCACACTGCAGCAAATCCTCCGTTCTCAATCAATCCCAGAACGATAAATGTAGCACTGCAAGCAAGAATAATGATGCTTTGCAAAAAGTCGACGTACACCACGGCTTTGATTCCTCCCTGAAAGTAAACGAAAGAGAGTGCGTAATTATCATGTTAGAGATAGGCACAGTAATTCAGTTTATGATACACAGTAGTTTTTATGTAGCTAGGACGTGGTCAGGTGTGATCACACTTATTCCTCTTTCATACTAGGCGATCCATGTGCGATGGATTGATTCAGCTTGTTATAAAACATGTTTTAACACAGAACTGGACACTTCACCTCCACACGAGGCAACTGTAGTTGATGAGCTGGGTTAAAAATGGCTGAAGTTGCTAACTACCGCAGCAAGTTGTCGAGACTGTAGACGCATCGACTCGAGGTGGGGCAATGTTTTCAATTGCACCATTCACTCTAGGCTACCGGTCGGCACAAATACCAACATTCTACAGTTAGACTTGCTTTAAAAGTCGTGCTGAAAGGTGTTATTATTCCCCTTTTGTGCTAACTTATCGATTTTGATTGCAGACAGCTCAGACAAATTGTATGAGACCGATTTCAGACCGGCAGTATCTCGCGATGGCCTTACACAGCACGTGTTTTGTGTCGTAAAATATCTAAAATATGACAGAGTACCACACAACATGAGTGATACAAAAATTATGATTAAATCTGTGACTTAATTACTAATAATACAATAATATAAGAACTACCTTAACATGAGTGATAGTTTTTCTTTCAATGGTATATAGGATTTTGTTTTTAAATATTTTGATTCAACTCAACATGTAACCTTAATCAAACTACACTTGAATCATTGTATAGTAACTCTTCTGCTGATAAATGAATCTTTTAATGTACAAAAATTCTTCTTCTTAACATCTTGTTTTGATGTTGAACGCATAGACCTTTCGTAGCGTGTAGCACGACAAATCATCATCTTCATATTTGACAGGATATTTCCTCAACAATTTCTAGTTGGATAGTGAGAGTTCATATATCGGTATGATTTGTCCTTTGTCTCTGTCGCTATATTCACACAATTTATGTTAATATCGTTTTAAGTATAATCCCATGCAACAATAAGTGTGTAATTATTTGTTTTATTTGAAGTGTTGTATCATTAAAGCGTGTTGTGTTAGTGAAGTTATAGTTTACAGTGGCAGTGAATAATTTAGAGCAGTGATAATTTATAGTGTCAGTGAAATGTGTCATAGTGCCAGTGCAGTGCGTTATGTCATAGTGAAGTGAAAGTAATGAAAGTGTATCAGTATCAATTTGCATGTCATATTTAGGTTATAATGGATAATTAGATTCACTTCTTAGGTTATTTTAACTATTTTATGCTTGTAATTATTGTGTGTAACTAAGTTAAAACTGCCACCGGGTATTTGCCCATTTGCACTGTAAATAAATACATACATATTAATTTGTATGAAGTGACGAGGCCGGTCTGGGACCAGACAAATCCGTGCTGTCAGAGACAATGTCCGATGCAGTATACTGCCGGCCTTATGTTTCGTACAAGACGAAGCTTGGCTGGTTACCGGGTTCGTCGCTCGTAACCTACTTGGCCACTGGGTAGAAAGTAGGGTGATGGAAACGAAACTTGTTTGCACTTGCCAGTCAATGTAACTGAACTTACTCTCCCTTCCAAACTGTTTTTAAAAAACGTAACATTTGTAAAAGTGCCAGGATGAACCTTATTGGTCTTCAGGATCTCTTAAGAGTACCTTAGATGTGTTGACACTTTCATTTCGGAATTAACCTCGTAAATAATTTCACTTTTCTGGAAAGCGATTACAATAAAATCCTTTAATTAAATCCTATATCTTAGTTCACTCTAATACAAAGAGAATATTGATAAAATAATATGTATGAACTGCCAAAAGATTAAGACTGATAATTAAATTAAGTTCCTACAATCGTCACTTTCTGCAAAGTATCAATTTTTCATTTAGAAATGTACTTATTATTGTTACCCTTTCACACCATCTCATTCTTATGTCAAGTTCAAAAAAGTATGGGGCTCTATCTTCAAACTCCCCAAGCGTCTTTATGCCATGTGAACGGGCTCCCTTTACCTTTATTAGTGTACATTTCAACTCCTACTTCATCTCACAATTTCACAATAAGATATGGGCTTTGATGGTCGGGTCGAACCGGATTCTAAACATTATAAACATTTGAAATTAATCTTTCAAAATCCATTATACGCGTCGAAATGAAGAGCAGTAGGCGTTAAGCACGTGAAGAAGTGTGCACGTACTCTCAGGACGCATGCACAGTATAGGTAGCAATTGACCTAACAGTCTTCATCTTGCACGCCTACATTCCCTAATGTTTGAGGCATTTTTTCTAGCAAGGTAACCAGTCAGTCTACTAGCCACCAGCTTATCGCTCGTAACCTAGTGGATCGCTGGGCAGAAAATTGGGGTGATAAAAACGAAGGTTGTTTGCACCTGACAGTCAGTGTAGCTGAACTTACTCTACTTTTTCAAAATCGTATTGGAAAATGTAGCAATTTGTAAAAGTGTCAGGATGGATTGTATTGGTCTTCAGGATCTCCTAAATCTACTTTAGGTATTTGAGCGCTTTCAGTGCGGAAATTACCACGTAAATAACTCCACTTTTCTGGAAAGCGTCTTCTTTCATAATAAAACTGGTTCATTAAATTCCATGTAGCTCATAGTGCTCCAAATAGAACATTTATAAATAGTAATCATTATTATTATTATTATTATTATTATTATTATTATTATTGATATTCATTTTACACCACCTCATCCCAGTGTCGAGGTCAAGAAAGCATTGGACTCCATCACCATACCTCCCAAAGTGCCTTTATGCCGTATGAAGGGACCACCTTTACGTTTATTAGTATCCATTTCAATTATTGCTTCATCTCATAATTTCACAATAAGATATCGGCTTTGATTGTGGGGTTGAACCTAATTCCAACATTGTAAACCTTGATTATCCTACGGAAAAATTGTTTTTAGAATTTAAAGTCTTGAAAATATATCAAAATTAATATCATTGCATTATTAAATTTTGTACATAAGAATCACAGATATTTCAGACCATTTATTCACAAACACAAAACCAGAGGCATGGATACAATACGTTTGTTTGAACCAAAGTGTTTAACGAGCACTGCTTTCAACCATAGTACTAATATCGGCCCTAAAATGTGTAACAAATGAATAAAGAAATACGCATATATATTTACCCCATACAGTTTGAAATTTAAGAATGTAAGCAAGCAATACTTTTTTAGGAGTAATTATTAATTTTCAGATGTTAATTTATTGCTCTTTACAGCGAAAAGGAAAGAGACAGACGAAAGAGGTAGTGTATGCCACTAGGTCGAGCTATATTCAATGATGGCCAGCACTGATTCAATAGATAAAGGGAAGAGAACTTACTAAACTATATCCATGTTAATTTTTAGATTTGTCTGAGAAGTATGAGTGCATTATAAGAATGTAAGTTTTAATTTTAATGTTCATTTTTCACAAATTTGATTTTTTTTATTCAAAAGAAATACTTTATTAACTTTTGTTTATAGAAAAGTGAAATTTTCAGATATAGGCCTATTTATTTAGTAGCCTTACAGAATGTTATGGTAAATCTAATATACCGTAAATGGGTATTATTGAAGATAGTGTATTGAAAATTTTGAAAATATTCGCATGGATATTGTGTGTAAGGAAATGAATTAACAAAGCAACTACTGTTACAACATAAGCAAAAGATACATGGCTATGTGTCGTATAGTTTCAGCCCATTTCGACAACATTATTTTATATTCTGATGATAGGAAGTTGCTCACCATTATCACCTTAAAAGCATAATGCGATGAGAGTTTTGTTATGGAATATTAGTTACAGCACCTAGGTAACTTTGCTTTGTACTGTAATATTGTTTTGATTAGTTTATTGATTACTTTTATAAGGCTAAAAGTACCATCAATACCAATTCCAAATTATCATGTCATACTCAATCTCTTTTTTAGAGAAATCACTTTCTTTATGAATGATATGTTTCATCCATTTAGTACAGTATAGTTGTATTGCTATGGAATTTATGTGAATATTCCTTCTTAATTTTTTATTATGTTATTAACATTTAAAACACAACTGCAATATTAAGAAATTGGTATTAGTACTTTTGTTTTACAGACAATATAGAAAATAACAAACAGTAAGAAGCCATATAAAAAATAACGACATAAAATTTCACGTTCCGTCTGAAGTCTGTGCACCATTGTTTTTTTAATCCAATAGGTTGCTTATTCATATACACAACCCTTCCTCTTTCCTTACTTTGCGCTTGATGCCCGCGCACGACGTCAAGGTAAAAAAATGCGCTTGCTTTGACGTAACTGATTTAGGCATTTCTTCTAGCAAGGTAACCACTAAGGCTACCAGCTACGAGCCAGGTTTCATCTTGTATGTACTCTTAAAGCTCGGTCTCGTATTTCTGTCGCCCGCCCCGGTTCTTGACTTTGTCGCGTACACCCAAATGGTACCTCTACTGAGGTGAGTGATATGAATGACAGAGTCTTCAACTCAATATTATATTCACTGATCGATTGAGCGATTGACTGAATGATTATTACAGTTAATGACTGAATGATTCCTTAACAACTTTGTATCGATTCGTATAACATTTACATTGATGGGATTGGTGATAGCGACAATCAGCAGACAAATGCGTGTAGAGCTTGAGCTACGCAATGGTAATGTCAATACTCACCAGCATTGTGTACACTATACAAAGGACACAGACCACTGGGGCGATGACTTCGATGCCGATACCGGAAACTATAACAAATGAAGTTTCCACGTGAAATTTTTAAGGATTGTATGAGACGTTAGTACAACTAATTCTATATACTATATCTATGGCAGAAAATGTAACATCACAATGCTATAAGAAAGGCAGGCTGGTACTTGAACGCATTACAGTTAGACTGAGGAGCGAATGAATCTGAAGGTCTTAAAGTAGGCCCATATTTTAGTTAGTATTTGATTTTATTTGTATTAGGAGATGGGACAAGAAAGTATTTCTGAATGGAGGGTATGCATATTGCTATACATGTCTGAAGAATGTACGTAAAATTATGTAAATATTGAACTGATACTTTTTCTTGTATTATAAATAAATTATAAAAGAAAAGGATATAATTTGTTTAATATCTATTTAAAATTGTTACTAAGGAAATATTATTTTATTTATTTATTTATTTAGTCATATATTTAGGTATGTATTTATTTATTTTCTTGGTTTCCTTTCGTATATATATATATTTGTTTATTATTTTATTATTTATTTAGTCTATTTATTTATTATTCTTTTACTCATTTAGTCTATTTATTTATTTATTCATTTTATATTATTTTATCATTAATTCATTTAGTGTTCTACCCAAGGGCAAGTCTTTCATTCCAAACCCAGCTTCCTCCAATCTTTTCTATTTTCTCTTCCTCTTTGTCTTCTCATATGACCCATATAAATCTTAATGCCGTCTGCCATCTGATATCTTCTTCTACCCCGAACTCTTTTCCCGTTACCATTTCTTCTAATGCATCCTTCAGTAGGCAATTTCTTCTCAGTCAGTGACTCGACCAATTCCTTTTCCTCTTCCTGATCAGTTTCAGCACCATTTTTTCTTCACCCGCTCTTTCCAGCACAGCTTCATTTCTTATTCTGTCTGCCCATTTCACATGTTCCATTATTCTCCATATTCAGATTTTAAATGCTTCTATTCGCTTCTCTTCACTTCGTCGTATTGTCCACGTTTCTGTCCCATACAATTCCACACTCCATACAAAGCACTTCACTAATCTCTTCCTTACTTCTTTTTCGAGAGGTCCGCAGAAGATGCTCCTTTTCTATTGAAAGCTTCCTTTGCTATTGATATCCTTCTTTTGACTTTCTGGCTACAGCTCATGTTACTGCTCATAGTATAACCTATATGGAGCTGTCGAATTGCTCTTCTGCCTCATTTAGAATTCACAAGTTTACCTTTATTTTTCTTCCTATGACCATGATCTTCGTCTTATTTGCATTTATCTTCATCCCATACTATTCACAGCTGTCACTTAGCTCCTGTACCATATCCCTTAATATCGTTCTTCTTGTCCACACCTTTGGAGTAACGGTTAGCGCGTCTGGCGCGAAACCAGGTGGCCCGGGTTCGATTCCCGGTCGGAGAAAGTTACCTGGTTTTTCCGGGGTTTTCTCTCAACCCAATATGAGCAAATGCTGGGTAACTTTCGGTGTTGGACCCCGGATTCATTTCACCGGCACTATCACCTTCATCTCATTCAGACGCTAAATAACCAGAGATGTTGATAAAGCGTCGTAAAATAACCTACTAAAATAAAAATAAATCATTCCTCTTCTCTAACAAAGCCATATCATCAGTAAATCTTACGCGCTTTATTCTTCTTCCTCCTATTACTTCTCCCATGTTCAGAAAACAGTTCTTCGCTACATTTTCCAAGTAGATGTTGAACAGGGTAGGTGATAAAGGGCATTTTTGACGTACTCCTCTCCCTATTTCTCTTCCTTCTTTCATTTCTTCTCCTATCCTAACTTTGACTCGTTGTTTCAATAATGATTACTGAATAGTCTTCTCTCTTTCCAATCCACACCTTTATTCTTTATGATCCCCGTAAGTTTATTCCATTCCACTCTGTCAAAAGCCTTTTCTAAATCCACAAATACTACATTCACTTCTTCATACTTCTGTAGCTTGCGTTCGCCGATTGTAGTCTATTACATTATATATATTTATTTATTACTCTACTTTATAGATAGATATATT
This sequence comes from Periplaneta americana, assembly GCF_040183065.1. Lineage (NCBI taxonomy): Eukaryota > Metazoa > Arthropoda > Insecta > Blattodea > Blattidae > Periplaneta > Periplaneta americana. Next base: position 86,222,979 of record NC_091129.1, on the reverse strand, counting down.
CTAGGAAATAAAATTAATTTTTATTAACGTTGTATTAGAATAATCAATAATCAAAAAGCCACCGGCGTAGCTCTGTCGGCTAAGGCACTTACCAGCCGATCCGGGGTTGCGTTCGGGCGCGGGTTCGATTCCCGCTTGGGCTGATTAACTGGTTGGGTTTTTTCCGAGGTTATCCCAACCGTAAGGCAAATGTCAGGTAATCTATGGCGAATCCTCGGCCTCATCTCGCCAAATACCATCTCGCTATCACCAATCTCATCGACGCTAAATAACCTCGTAGTTGATACAGCGTCGTTAAATAACCAAGTAAAAATTATAATTAAAATAATGAATTAACAACTCTTAATTAATACCCAGTCACCTATGATCGATGTTTTCCTCTATATAATAATTCTCGACTTTCATGCTCTACCAAGACCAGACTACTTGGTTTGGTCTTGACTCTACCTAACACTATGCTTGAGTATTGCAGGGACCATGCTCCGCGTGTTATATGTAACAAGGCAAACATTGACTTTCTACTATATCGAGGGAGCAGTGTACTTACGTAGAACAAAACAATGAAAGGTGTCTTGTACAGTTGTAAGTAAGGAGTAATAAAATACAAATATATAATAAACGTTTGTGAAACACAGTTCTATTAATAACTATTAGTTACAGCTCAATACAACTCTAATGTATCAGATCATACGTTTGTGAAAGAGGGCTTAGATAGTTTTGCTTCTAATTCATCTGACACTTTTTCTTAACCTATGCAACAGTCTGTTCAATTTTTACAGCTAGCATACATTATTACTGAACATTTACGCCAAATAAAATTCTTTTTTCGCTCACCTTGACTCACTGCTAGCGTTGGAATATAGACGCTTACTGAGATGTAAAGGACTTGGAAAATTGCACACATCGCTGAGGCCATAATGCGAACCCCCATGTTGAACCTCAATTGAAGGTACTGGAAAAAAAAAAACCCACTGGTCGACAAGGTTTTCTTCACAAGAAATCTAATTAGTGATTCTAGTGCAGTTTTTCATAGTGAATTCAGATATGTAGTCAGAATTTTTACATCAGGCACAGTTTTTTTGTGACAGCTAATTTTTAAAATCGGATTTTAGCGTTTTCTTTGACCTGTCATAGAAAACGTTACCTCATATCTAGCGATTTTATCCAAGCTGTATTTAAGGAAATGATTTGTAATATTATGCTGAAGCACCATAAAACAATCCTGTGCAGGTTCATTCATGTTTGGACATGCTCAGACCTGTTCATCTGGCATTGTGATGTGTCAGTATCGAGCTGGCCGTGAGTTTGTTCAGTAGTGAAATAGTTCCTTTCTTTCTTTTCGGAAGTGTATTGTGTATGTACTGTTTTAGTGTTTAGTGTTGTTCATCATGCCAAGAAACTGTGTAAATCATGTAGACAGTTTCTGCTATATTTGTGGTGAGCTGACCTTCAAGTCTCAGAGGTGACATTTGACCCCACTTGTAAATACGTTTTTTTTTTTTAATTTTTTAATTTCTTATTTAAATTCAAATATACAGAATAAAGAAATATAATTACAAAACAAACAAAGAGAAATACAAATACAATAATACAAGCAATATAAAAAGAAGATACAGTAGTATTAACAAAATTTGAGACCGAATGAGCAGCGCTCGTGCTCGGTCGCAGTTCAGATATAATATTAAAATAAATAATAATAATAATAATAATAATATAAATAAATAAGTAAAATAAAATAGGAACTAAAATATAATTACAGCGGCAATGGAATTATATAATATAATATTAACACTAGAGAAGAAGTGTTATCAACTTTACTTTGGCTGTCAGGCTGGTGATTTTGATAAGAGCTGGGCCCCAAATACATGCTGTGTTTCGTGTGTTAGATTGATGACTGGATGGAAAAAGGGTACACATCGTATGCCATTTGCAATTCCTATGATTTGGAGGGAACCAAAGGATCATTTAAGTGATTGTTATATCTGTTTGACAAATATTACAGGAATCACATCTAAAACAAAACATACAGTTAAGTATTCTAATTTGAAATCTGCAATAAGACCTGTCTTACACAATGAACAGTTCCCTGTACCAGTATATGCCGATACGACCTTAGGTAATAACTCTGATTCTGACCTAACTGAAACTGAAAATGCTTCAGATGAAAATAAAAATGATCCTACATTTGAAGCCAATACCTGTTCATCAGAACCATACTTTCCCAATCAGAAAGACCTTAATGACCTGATTCGGGATTTAAATCTGTCTAAACAGCAAGCTGAAGGTTTAGCTTCCAGACTTAAAGGGTGGAATCTACTCCAAAAAGACGTAAGAATATGTAGTTATCGTGACCGCCATAGTGATTTCAAGGACCGCTTCTCTGAAGAAAATGGTATTGTGTCCTGTAATGATATTTGTTCGTTATGGAAACTCTTGGGCTTCAACACCGGCCAGATGAGTGGCGACTATTCATAGATTCGTCTAAAGTTAGTTTGAAGGCTGTGCTGCTACATATTGGCAATGAACTTCCATCAATACCTGTAGCGCATGCCGCTGATATGAAAGAGACATATCAAAATATGAAAGTAATTGTAGAGAAAATACAATATGGAAAATATGAATAGTATATCTGTGGTGATTTAAAGGTCATTGCTTTATTGCTTGGTTTGCAACTTAGGTTCACCAAATTTTGCTGTTTTTTGTGCCTTTGGGACAGCAGAGATAGGAAGTCTCACTATGTTACAAAATCATGGCCTAAACTTGAATCTCATATCCCAGGCCAGAAAAATTTGTCATATGTCCCTTTAGCGAATCCTGACAAAATATTGTTACCTCCATTGCATATTAAGTTAGGAGTAATGAAAAATTTTGTCAAAGATATGGATAAACAGTCTGATGGATTCTTGTACTTGAAATCGAAATTCCCCAAAGTCAGTGATGCTAAACTGAAGGAAGGAATTTTTATATGACCACAAAACCGGTCATTAATGGGTGATGATCATATCGAAGGAATGTTAAATCCACTGGAGAAAGCAGCCTGGCAGTCTTTCAAAAGTTTATGTTTCAATTTTCTTGGAAACCATAAAGCAGAAAACTATCGTGACATAGTGACTGATCTTCTGCATTCTTATAGAGCTATGGGATGCAACATGTCTTTAAAAAGTCACTTCTTGAACTCTCACTTGGACTTCTTCCCCGAAAATCTTGGAGCTGTCAGCGATGAGCACGGTGAGCGTTTTCATCAGCAAATTTCTACTATGGAAAAGAGGTACCAAGGCAAGTGGAGTTCCAATATGCTGGCTGACTAGGTACTGTTGGACCAAGAAGAGAGACGTTCCAGATGCAAAATATGCCCGAAAATCACTATCTACCACTTGCTAGGTAAGTCAGAATGAGTAGTTATAATGTTGAGTTAGATAGCTAGTTACAGATTTTTTTAGAATATTATAAAAATTCAAATGAATATCATAAAAATCTCCTGCCCGATGGAGAAAAACTGATATTATATTTGAATTCAGCACGAAATATTCTTCTAGAAAATGTTATTTTACTTCTTGTCAAAGAGAAAAAGTTCATTTTTGTCGACTAGATTATTTATAAAATTAAGTGTTAATTCTTATAGTTAGTTTGAGCAGCTGATATTTTATTTTAAATACAGAAAACAAAGAACGGACATGGCAAAATTTTCCTTTGTTAACCGCACAATAGTAGGATGGGACAGCTTACCTGCGGCAATCTTTCAGAGTGGTCCTCTAAGAATCAATACATTTAAGGAAAGGTTGAGAAGATTAGACTGAAAATGTAATTGTAGGTGCTGTGTAATGATCTAAGTTGTGTCATGTAATTAATTAAGATCATATGTAATTTAGTTGATATGTAATTAATTAAGGTGATATGTAATTACTTAAGTTGGTAGTAGTTGGGTGTAATAGAAGTACTTATAAGTTAGGTTTACTTTTGCTTATTCGAGGCGTTATTATAGCACAGTATTGTTTATAGTCCTAGGTTTATTCTATCTATTTATTTATAGTTAGAATTAAATTTACGTTCATTTTATTTATTTTTATTGCTGTAACTATTGTAAATTTTATTAATATAATTATTGAAATGCTATTATTGTATATTATATATCACTCCCACCGGGTGTATACCCAATTTTAGTGTTAATAAATAAATATATACCTACAATCATACATACATATACATACATACACATATATACATACAGTCCATACCTGTGGAGTAACGGTCAGCGCGTCTGGCCGCGAAACCAGGTGGCCCGGGTTCGAATCCCGGTCGGGGCAAGTTACCTGGTTAAGGTTTTTTCCAGGATTTTCCCTCAACCCAATACGAGCAAATGCTGGGTAACTTTCGGGTGCTGGACCCCGAACTTATTTCACCGGCATTATCACCTTCATTTTATTCAGACGCTAAATAACCTAGATGTTGATTCAGCGTCGTAAAATAACCTAATAAAATAAAAAATACATACATACATAGGCCTACATACATACATGCATGCATGCATGCATACATACATACATACACACATATTTGTCTGTCTGTATTAGAGATGTGTGCGAAGTTTATGGTGTGATTTTGTCTTGTGTTATTATCAATTCATTTCTTGACCACACCCTTTTCAATTTTTGTCAAATTTCACATATTTTACATATTTTGAGGAAAACTACTTTTAATGTTGTTTGCATGTACTGTTTAGCATTCGGCGGTGACATCATTCACTCTCTTGTATTCTAATAGTTAGCATGAAAACTGTAAAATTGAATAAAAGTTGGACAGTTAAATGATGATCTTGATCCATAACTTCATTAAGATTACAGAAAAGTTATGTACGAGATTCTGAATTACGAATTCGTGTAAATATTTATTGGCACAATTGGACGGAGTTATGCAATAAGAGACCAAGCGCCAAAAAACTGTTTCGAGATATTGACCATTGAAATATATTTGTTTTCTGTTTTTATAAAACATGTTATGCGAGCAGTATTATAACATTCATACTATTACAAAAAAGTACCACAAATAATACCTAGAAAGGCTAACCCATTTTTTGATAAGATGCCAGCAGTTCAATTAATATTTCAAAGCAAAATACGTGTAAATAACCATATTTTATACAATAAACGAATTTTTGCTTATAAATAGCAGCAAAATTCAGATATCGCATTCTTGATTATTTCCGAGTTAAATTAGCCTGCCATCACCAGATTTGTGTAAATATCTCATTTTTGTTTAAAATTGTCGCTTGGTCTATTATTGTGTAAGTCCGTCCGATTATGATCTAAGCAATCTGAATATCGCCACAGCAGATTTTCTTGTAAATTAAATGAAATTAGATGTTAATACTGTGTAATACTCTATATCCCACTTGTTGTAATTATTTACATTTATCCTAAAGTTTCACTTACATTTTATAATCTGATCTCATTATTATTTTAAAAGAGCGATTAGATACTGGTATTGGAATAATTTTTTAACTTTGCTGGATAAGAAATCAGCTACGTCATTACCTTCTACTACGCGACTAACTGCTAGTCTCTACAATAATTATATAGAAATAACTCTGAATATAGGCCTAATAGGCCTATGTTCATTCATAGTCTTTTGCCCAAGAGCAGGTCTTTACTGCAAACCCAGCATTCTCTAGTCTTTCCGATTTTCTGCCTTTCTCTTTGTCTACTCATATGATCCATATATCTTAATGTCGTCTATTATCTGATATCTTCTGCTAGACCTATGTATTATTTGTTTCATCAAAATACTGAGAATTTATGAGTAAAATATCAAACTATTATTTAATTTACTTGAAATAGATATCATAATGAAATGAATTAATGGAAGAATTAGTGAATAATGCATAAATGAGTGAATAAATAAATAAATATGTAAATAAATAAAAATGAATTAATTAATTCTTTAGCCCAAAAATTATGCTATTCAGCATGATTCATGTGGATTTCATATAAACATGTATTAGGTAGAAACAAATATTCCGTTTGGTACTTGATTAGAGCTATGGGCCTACTTTTTTTTCTTATTTCCTTCAATAGTCACTGTATTGCATCTTGCACTTATTTTACCTGAAATATGTGTAGGCGCATATGGCATTCTCGCTTTAATATTGCACTATACTACAACCCTGGAAATTAATATAGGCTTACTCGCCTAACTTATATAAGTATAATAAATGTATCTCCTAACTCGTTTGCTATAGTTTATTGTAGGTAATTAAATACTTTCTTCTCTATGAGGCTACGTTAATACCATAATGAAACATTCCATTCATTTCAACGTATTCTGGATGGAATAGAAATTTTATATTAGTAAATATGTATACACAAAAAGTTTATATGTAGTATATACTCTATGATCAATTAATATACTCACTTCAAATGTCGAGGTAATTTTTAGTTCGAAGAATACTGGCAAAAAGATGTAGTAAGTGATGAGACCCACAAGTATGTAGTCAAAGCAAAAAAGCGAGTACAACGTCCCGAAAAGGTAGATTTCTGCAGGCACTGACAAGATCGATGCTCCAGAAACTACTCTAAAGAAACATAATACAAACACAATTCTCAACTTGAAACTAAATTCTCTTATTAAAATAAAATATGAGTTTCCATGAAAAAAATACTAGTATATTTGTTCGATAACTAAATAAAAATTTTATTTAATTATTATAATTAGGAACGAATAAATGAATTGCGCGGCAGCATATTAAGGGCTAAGTTCCTACAAGCCTTAAGTCCACATGTCTTAGTAGAAGTGAACGATCAGGATGATTGCCCTACTGTTATTGTTTATAATAACTACATACAATTGTGACTATTAATTATAATTCTCATTCGTTTTTTCAAAATAGTACCTTGCACTTTATGTATATTTATACTAAACACTTGTCAGCCTACTTGACTTAGGAAAGGAAAATTTTAAGATATTGTATTCAAAACCACTTTAGCGGCTTTTGTTCATGTCTTTGTTTGTTTAGAGTATTTAAGTGGTATCCAGTAGTGTTATCCAGAGTATATTCCTAAATTTTTATATCTGGGAGACATTAAAGTGAATTACTTTATCCAAAGTTGAAATTTATTCAGAAGAGAAAAGAATGAGTAAAGAAGTCTAGACTTGTAGAACAATTTAAGTACTTTCCTTCAGAGTGATTTGAATCTGGAACTTAATAGTCAGAGAACAAATGTTATAACAGTATTTTGCTTCTTTTTTGATTAAATGTCATTATAAATAGCGTAGATGTGCGAAATTTGTTTCCCCACTGCATAAAATTAATTGTGTTATGGAAGAAAATTAATTGAGCGGCTCGGACGTAAAACATGGTATCTGACATTTTGATCAAAAATGAGATACGTATCATTATAATATGGTATCTTACATTCTGTGTCTAATGCAATAATTAGTTTTCCAACATCTCAACAGATGGCAGAAGTAGATATATTTTACTTTCCTGGTAACTATACAAACTATTACATGTATAAATGTTTACTAACATAATTTCAAAACATTAAAACATCACTTACCATGTTTTACTCCCTAACACCTCAATCGTACTCTTTTCTTCAAATTTAGCAAGCATGAAAGACAGCATGTATCCAATAGAGAGTACAGTGAGTATTTGTGACTCTTATCTTTCATTGGCTGTTATTGGACGTTCGTTTCAGATCTGACATTGCTTGTTTGGCATCAGTTTACTGAACTTAGAAAGTTAGATCATAGTTTCGAGTGCGTTACGTAAGAATTCCTACGTGACGATGATGGAAACTGTGATTGGCAAGACACTCATCACTCTGCTTCCGTGCAGGTATTCCTCCATAGTGTCGTTCTTCTTGACCCAGAAGCCAAAGTAGATGCCGATAAGAATGGATGCCAGCATCATGAGACTGGTGATGGTGTTGTCCAGCCATCCGATCTGCTGGTCTTGTGACATTTCTTCGCCACTTTCTGTGTTAGTCATATGCACTCAAAATAATTTATGGATCTGAAAGTCAAGAAAAAGAAGAATACAATATTTAGTGTGGATTTACTGCAGATGAAAATAAAACAACATTCCAGGAAATTATAATTTGACTCGGTGCGAGTGATTTCGTACAGGAGTGTATACAGATTGTTTCAAAAGTGATGTCCAATATTTTACAAATGAAAAATAAAAACAGAAGGAAGCAAAAAAAAAAAAAAAGCAGCAATAAACATCGGTCCACAAATTAACCGTTCATTCGATATCCCGTTAAGGAGAGGAAGGCATGTGCCATGATCTCCTAGGTCACCGGATTTAAATCCGATTACATTTCTGTGTTCGGTGTCATGAAAAAGCCTGGTTTACACTTCAGAGGTAAATAAACTTCAGGAATTGTGGTTTCGGATTAAATATGCCTTTCAGCAAATAAGAAATCACCCTGCACTGTCCGAGAAGATTTACAGATCACTATAGAGAAGAGCACAATATTTCTTTCGGATGCATATACAGCATTTTGAACACCTGCTCTAGGTAGAATTCAGTTAGGAATGTCTGCAAGTCTGCTGTTAGTCAGCGAGGTATCTCAACGGAAAGTGTGCATTATCTCGATAATAGTAAATTTGCGGACAAATGTGTATTGGAGCTTAATCGCAAGGGTCAGTTTGTAATATGCAACTGTAAATTATTGACCATCATCAGTTTGAAACACACTGTATTGGTCAACTTGTTTTCCATTGCACGTGAACATTTCTGGGAAAGACGAGTTACTATCAAGGAATATAGAATTCCCGTCTCGTTCGGATAAGGTACGAGAAACAACACATCTTGTGATTGAGAGGCAAATCCATACTAAATTTTGTTGATCGTTCATTTCTCTTCCTTGTCGCTTCGAACAGAATGTATTTGGTCACGCTTCGTATTTCTACATCATCACTACCCTCGAGATATCCGATTTTCGATTTTTGGACACTTAGGAATTTTAAGAAAATTTCAGACGGTAGAGACTGCAAACCAACGAAGAAGTTAAAATAGCCTACTTTACTACTATGTTATACATTTATGTAGTATTTTATTTATGATTTTCGATATAATTATTAGAAAATATTTCAAATTAGGGCATTGTATGAAACGCAGTCATCGCCTTACAGGAGAGGTGCTACAAATAAGACTAACGTTACTGAATGAACATTATAGCGATGTACAGAAGTACATATGATATTTCCATGCAGGAATTCTGCGTTATCATACGATGTAGAATCGGTGGAGAGGAGAAAAATTCTCTCCAGCACCGGAATTGGAACTCAGGTTTTCAGCTCTACGTGCTGACGCTCTATCCACTAAGCCATACCGGGTTCCAATTCCGATGCCGGATTGAATCCTCTCAGTTTAATCCGGCATCGGAATTGGAATTCGGTGTAGCTTAGTGGATAGAGCGTCAGCACATACAGCTGAAAACCCGGGTTCGAATGCCGGTGCCGGAGAGAATTTTTCTCTGCTCCACCGATCTTGTAAGGCGGGTGTTTCAGTGTTGTCTATCCGAATTTTCTGATCTGGTCTGTGATCTTGTGACTGACATATGGCTGTGCGTTGTCGTGCAATAGCAGAACATCCTGCTTCTCCCGATGTCGTCGAACACGACTCAGTCTAACTTGAAGTTTCTTGAGAGTTGCAACATACCCGTCAGAATTAATGGTGGTTCCATGTGACATGATGTCCACAAGCAAGAGTCCTTCTGAATCGAAAAACACAGTAGCCATAACGTTTACTGCCGAAGGTGTACTTTTGAATTTCTATTTCTTTGGTAAATTTGCATGATGCCACTCCATTGTCTGCCTCCGTCTCTGGTCCAAAATGGTGGAGCCATGTTCCATCTTCTGTCACAATTCTTGCAAGTAAGTCATCTAGCACTTATCATTGACACTTAGCATGATAACAAATCAAACAAGCTACAGTGAACCCATTGCGTCTCCGTTTTCTTTTTTGTTATCATATCTTGTCTTCGGATTTCTAAAATTCCTATTGTAATACAATTTTTAAAATAGTATAAATGTAACACTTAATGCTCAAAAAAAATTCTCCTCAAACGGCTAAGATTTCTATCAGTAAAGCTAAGCCTATATGGCGACTACAGATGTATATAAAATTCCAAAAACGTTTCCTAAAATTTCATGAAGATACAAAAAAATCTTTGTACCAAATATCATATGCTTACCTTTAGTAATAAGCCTGTAATGTAATTACAAACATTCACAAAATTTGTACGCCTGAGAAGTAGACGCAAACTTGCTCTCTCCAAACAAAAAAGCTCACTGAAACAACTACAATAGTCACACAAACTTAGCTGTATGTTTCTGGAAATTGGACGATATATGCAATCCCTTGGCGGAAATTTGGATCTCGTAACACCATTGGTTAGTTCACAAAAGAGCAAAGAAAAAGTATCACGAAATTACCAATGTTTACCCTACCAGCAGTTAACTTTGTGTATCGTTCCTAATAATACTATATGCAATAGAAAGTTTTTAAAATGAAATGGATTTAGTAATTCTCATCACCGGAACTGTCATCATTGTACTATTTCGTCACTGATTACATTTTCATCACTAAAATTGTGGTCACCGGTTAAAATTTCGTCACTAGACTTGTGGTCACGGATTAAAGTTTTGTCACTAGACTTGTGGTCACCGATTAAATTTTTGTCATTAGACTTGTGGTCACCGATTAAATTTTCGTCACTAGACTTGTGGTCACCGACTTGTAGTCACCCATTACATTTTGGCAACCGTGCACAGTAATATTAGATTTTCATTTTTTAAGCATACTAATTTTGTTCGGTTGTTTCCAAAGTTACGCAGTTAAATTCTTGGATTAATGTTGAATGTCTTTTATTCGGCTGCAGCTAAATTGTTATAATGATGGAGCACCCTCATGAGAATTTCGTATCACAAGAAACATTAAGGGCAATAAGAAACTGAAATATGAAGGTTATATGTATACCAAACATAAAGTAGCGAATCATATGTTGTTTGGAGATGTGACTAGCGCGGGAGATGCAACTCTACCATAACCATATCGTACGACGAATTGTCAATTGTCAAAGGCCCATCTGAAGATTTCAGTCATGCGCCACACTGGAAAAGGGTCCACGACACAGAACGCGGGGAGTTCATGAAGGAAAGTGCTCGATTATTTGATGCATCACCTTCAGTCATTTTCCAGTGCCGTGAAAGAGGCTTTCCAGTGAAAAATGTGAATCTACCAAGGGAAGAATGTCTAAGGAGAACTACGTGTGAGATACGAAGGGAAAATTTACCACCGGTAACACTGAATATAGATGATGTGCAAGATATAGATGCTTGATATAAGAGAACTCTAGACTGAAGTAGATAGCTTTAGTATTTTAACCCTTCTTCAACCATATGCGATTCATGTCCAAAACCGCGGACATTGGCTGCCAGTAGTAAATGGTACTCAGGAAAAGAAAAAAAAAATAGGAAAGTATATGAAGCACTTTTTACATCACTTAAAGAAGAAGTACACCGAGATAGCTTACCTGAGCCATCGGACATAATCTAGATGGAAATATTGATTCAACTTTCATTTCTACCAAAGAAGTGAACAAAGGGAGCGGTGACAAAAAGTTCAAAATAACAAAGAACCCCGGTGACAAAACAGTCATGATGACCAGAAAACTGGGTGACTAAAAAGCAGTGACGAGTTTGTATAATGACTAGTTTTCTGGACACTAAATGAAATCTACTACTACTACTACTACTACTACTACTACTACCACTACTACTACTACTACTACTATTGCTACCACCACCACAATCACGACCACGACTACGACCACCACTACCGCCACTGCCACTAGTACTACTATACATCCATTTTTCTTACGCTTATTCACTTTGCCTGGGATATCAGATTTGTGCACCATGAAATCTCAAGAATTGGGCTCTATTTGTGTTTGTACTTATTTATAAATAAAGCTGCCGTGAAAGATTGTGTGCTGTTTTCTGTTTAGGTTGTTGGAAGTCACATATTACACTGTATAAGGCTTCCTTAATTCGTTGTAGAATTTGTTGTATTAGTTTAAAACCGTTTCTCAACTCGACGAGTTATCGTTGCGACGAACTATGCTTGAAGGACCTTCATAATTGGCATTTATCCACGCATACATATGAGAAAATGGCCTCGAACTAGCGACTGCTGTAACGTTAGAGAATTCATTGATAACGAAGTTCAGAAGTACAGAAGACAGAGTTTCTACTTTTTTATAGTAATGAAAATACAGGTAATTTAACTCTGACAGCCATTTAGTAGTCTACTGTTAAAAAGCCTAAGAAATTTAATTATTTATTCATGATTTTTGTACTTATTTATTTAGTTATCTATTTATTTACTTATATAATTAATTACTTATTTACATGTTTATTTACTAATTTAATTAAATCAGGCGGATTTAGGAACTTCTGGCCTTCTCTTGCACTGCATTGGGCCACAAGGTACACAATGCAGGATATTCAAGGAGTGATGTTACATGAAATGTTAAAAGAACAAACATAGAAATTTTTTACAAAATAACAAAATTGAGGTAATACAAAATGATGATAATACCATAATGCAAGAAAGTAAATACAGTCCTATAGATCAGAGTACAACATATTTAAATAACTCAGTCAGTACAGGGTTTGAAGAGGAAAAACTGCTATTGAATGTACTGTAAGCCTATCTAAATTAAATTCTACTAGTTTCTGCTACTAATGCTCCAAATACGGATTCTGGTAAGACTGCTACTACTACTACTGCTGCTGCTGCTGCTGCTGCCGCCGCCGTTGCCGGTGGCGGTGCTACTGCTACTGTTACTGCTACTGCTACTATTACTACTATAGTAGAAGAATCAATGTCTGTCCTATGCCGTATCATTGGTGTGGCTATATCAACAATCGCTTTGGAGAGAGGAAGACAGGTTTTATTCTGAGACGAACTTCCGCCTCTGTAGTGCTTGATAAAATGACAACCTAATATCAATCGTTTTTTGCATATAGGGTAAAATTGCTATCAATGGGCCGGTTCCTTCGATGGGCCGCCTCGATTTCTCCATATGTATTGACAATAGGCACACTCTGGTGGCTGTTTAGTGTACTTCGGGTTGGCAAAGTGTCGCCATATTAGTTGTGAGTTGCTCGACGCAGACACAAAGCAGCAGTGAAGGAAGGTAAGATTTTCATGTTTATCTTCTAATTTACTAATGTAATGAAGGAACCACTTCTGTCAAATATTAATCCTGTATAAATTCCTACAGACAGTTCCTGAAAGTACGATGAATTCTCGTTATTTAGTCATATTTACATTATAAATTTAGTTACTGTGAACGGAGATAGGACTTTGTTAAACGATGCAGTGCTAGTTGCCTTCAATGAGCCACTCTGAGTTGCTATGAATGGGCTAGTGGCCCAATGATGGAAACCGTACCCGCGCGCACTTTGGTAACTACTGTTTCGAATTAGTTAACAAAGACCCGTGCTAGCTGATTTAATACGTGTATAATGTAAACGAATGATTAGTTATACATTCATATATTATAAATATATGTGTTTTCTTTCCTACATGAAATACGATCAGTGGCAGAAAGATGATATTTGTCGTGCTTTAGCTGCAGTACGAAATGGTAATATGGGTGTCAATGAGGCTACCAGAAAATATAGTGTGCCCAGGGTAACATTACAAAGACATTTAGCGGGCAAGAATTATTTTGCTGTTGAACATAAAAAAATTATAGATAGCATAGCTGATCTTCCCGCAGAAGTGGAAAATGAACTTGTTGCTCATGTTCTCTGAGGAATTTATGTTGGTATTACACCAAGGGAACTGCGCTTGCTAGCATTTTATATAGCAGAAAGGAACGAAATCCTTCATAGATTCAGTAAAGACAAGAGAATAGCCGGAAAGAAATGGTATTATGGATTTAAGAGGAGATATCCCCAACTTAACTTGCGTCAACCAGAGTCGATCTATTTTGCTCGAGCTAAGGAGTTTGATAAAGATAACGTAATTCACTTTTTTGACACCTTGCAGAAAATTGTTGATGTAAACCAACTCGATTCAACGCGAGTGTTCAACGTTGTTGAGACTGTTTATCAACTGTGTAAAAGAAACCTAGAAAGGTGCATGCCTTCAAAGGCAAAAGAGCAGTGGACAAAGAGTTTCCACTACTACTCCAGTTTGCTGCACAAGTGCTGCGTGTCAGTATGTTCCACCACTGATCATTTACAAACGTTCGAGTTATGGGGAAGGGTTAGAAAATATAGCTCCACTTGGAACAATTTTTGCTTATAATCATCAAAGTGGATACAATAACAAAGATGTGTTTGTGAGGTGGTTAAGGCATTTCATCGACACTGTCCGTCCTTCAAAGGAAAGAGAAGTCTTGCTTCTCGATGTACATTCAACTCTCACCAGAAATCTCGATGCTCTAGATATTGCTCTAGAGAATGGAGTCATCATGCTGGCACTTCCAGGACACACTGCTCATAGGTTGCAGTCACTGGACGTGTCGTGTTTTAAGCATTTGAGTAAGCAAACCTGAAGTTGTTACGCATTTTCATATTTCACGACTGTCTGGTAAAGCGTATGGACTAGCGGCAAAAATAGGGACTGCAGTGAATGGATTTGCAAAAACAGGAGTTTGACCAGCCAACAGGGATGTGTTCTAAAATTTCCATTTTGTGGCAGCGATGCAGTTTGAAACAAATGATGTTCCCGTCAATGAGCTGTCAATGAAGAAATTCCAGAACCAAATAGGCCTAATACCAAGATTCCAGAAAAAGGGAGCAACAGCATCTGGAAGTCAAGATAGTTTAGAATCTCTTCCAGCTGATGCAGCAACATTGGCACCAAAATTGCAAGTTTCCTTGGGTGAAGTCTCTTCTATACCAAACTAAATTTCTCTAAAGAAGTGCAAAGAAAGTTCAGAAAATGATAGTGATCAGGAGTAGTCCGTACAAGCAGAGACTGGAAGAGGTAAGAAGCAAACAACTAATAGGAGACGTCTTGAAAATTCTGCACCGGAGAAGTCAGCTCAAACCAAACTCTCATTTTCTTCAAATGGTTCAACGAGATGTAATTCTAACAAGGAGTCACGGTATTGTGGTATCTGTAGCAAATACACAAAAGAAGATATGATTCACTATCTGTCATGTAACGAGTGGGTTAATGAGAATTGTGCTGGTGTTACAAAAGGAGCCAAAGTGTTCTATTGCGAAAACTGTGACTAAAGTGTGACAATATTTAATAAAAGTTTTGTTTTGTCTCATTTTGGCTGCTATAAACAAAACTGAATTCATGGTTTTCGTTGCATGTTTTTTTTCAAGTTTTTCAGTTTTTTATTTGGTCAGCCAACGAGAGAAGAAGGTCAGAGTTTAGAGTTTATAGTTAAATAATGGTATTCAATTGTCTTGATATATTTTGTTTTCAGTGTATATAAATTGTTGTTTTGTTTGATTAGCCCTTAAACTACGGTTATTTTGAAATGTTTTAGTTCTGTTTAATCACACTATAGAAAAAATAGAGCCTAAAGTGTTTTCTTCTATTTCTGTAAGATCGTAAATCATTTGAAATAAAAATGCTGAAGTTCTTACCATGATTACAAACTAACAATGATGTATTTCGTTTTTTTTTTTTTGTGTTAATGAAATATCTGAAGATTTTTTAAGTGTCCTAGTGGCCTTGCTTGGGATCTGTGGTTTCATATGCAAACAACTACTCCTATTAATGCACAAGATTTTGTCTATCGGCATTTATTAAGATGTGGGTTGTTATTTAACAATATTATTCTGCAACCCATTCGTGGAAACTACCTGGCCCAAAGAAGGAAACGAGTCTCCTTCATTGGGCCGATGATGCTTGTTTTATTTTCCAAATATTTAATTTACATCGAATACTTATAACTTCTGTTTATAGCGTACTGAAATGCAGAAGGTAATATTTAAGTTTGCTTGAGAAAGGAAATAAATATTACTTCATCCGAGGATATTATATAAGATTTCTTTTAAGTGACCCATTGATAGCAACCTTACCCTACATCATCAGTCCATTTTTTGTGAAAAATGTACTTCATCACGTAAATGTGTTCTGTTATCCTAGAGGCACAGTTGTACGAAAGAATATATGTCCAACGATATTAATAGAAATTCATAGTATCTTAGAAGAGCTGACCCAATACTAGATTGACAAATTATTTTCATTGCCCTAACCCCGCCACCAAATACAATGCTATTATTTGATTTGCACAAACAATAATTTGGCATTTGAATCAATTCTGGTATATTTACCGATCATGTTTTCAGTGCCGTAGCAATAACTGAATGAACCATTATAAGAATGAAAGCCAAAAACCGGAAACTGCAAATTCTGAAGACAATGCGCAACTGGAAGTACCAGTACGAATTCCTACAACTGCAGCTCGATCAGCAACAACAGTCAGCATCTTCAACAAATGAATCATGTTTTTTGTGATGTTCTGAAAATTATCTGCTCTAAATCTTTAAAGAAAACCAATAAAGCTGATTCGTGAGACCATACTATATATCCCCACTTCCGTTTCATCACAAATTGGGCACCTCTATAGGAAAAAAAGCATAAAACAACACAAATTTTTATTAGCAGCCCTTATGTTGCTGAGGTGAAGACAAGTGCTGTAGAGTCGAAACGTTTGGAATTTTTACGTGTATGTCGCCAAGTGAAGAAAAGGCTTCCTTTCGATCAACAAGTGGACAATAATAATCTGGAATGCAACGCAGATGACGGTGATGATGTGTCATGCCTATATTGAAATGACTTATTCAGCCATTCAAGACAAAGTGAGACTTGGCTCAATTGAACTGAGTGCAAGGAGACTTGACTCAATTGTACTAAGAGCAATGTGTGAGCACACAGCAAGTCTGCTCGTCTCTCCAACAGACCAAAATCATTTTCATGCCATATATACAAGTAAAAATATTCGATAAATCACTTTAAGGTGGGTATGTTTTATACTCGAGTACTGTTGTTAAAATGACATACTTACTTATTTACTTACTTACTTACTTCACTTACTTACTGGCTTTTAAGGAACCCGTAGGTTCATTGCCGCCCTCACATAAGCCCGCCATCGATCCCTATCCTAAGCAAGATTAATCCATTCACTATCATCATATTCCACCTCCCTCAAATCCATTTTAATATTATCCTCCCATCTACGTCTCGGCCTCCCTAGAGGTCTTTTTCCCTCCGGCCTCCCAACTAACACTCTATATGCATTTCTGGATTCGCCCATACGTGCTACATGCCGTGCCAATCTCAAACGCCTGGATTTGATGTTCCTAATTATGTCAGGTGAAGAATACAATGCGTGCATTTCTGTGTTGTGTAACTTTCTCCATTCTCCTGTAACTTCATCCCTCTTAGCCCCAAATATTTTCCTAAGCACCTTATTCTCAAACACCCTTAATCTCTGTTCCTCTCTCAAAGTGAGAGTCCAAGTTTCACAACCATAAAGAACAACCGGTAATATAACTGTTTTATAAATTCTAACTTTCAAATTTTTTGACAGCAGACTGGATGATAAAAGCTTCTCAACCGAATAATAACAGGCATTTCCCATATTTATTCTGTGTTTAGTTTCCTCCCGAGTATCATTTATATTTCTTACAGTTGCTCCCACATATTTGAACTTCTCCACCTCTTCAAAAGATAAATTTCCAATTTTTATATTTCCATTTCGTACAATACTCTGATCACGAGACATAATCATATACTTTGTCTCTTCGAGATTTACTTCCAAACGTATCTCCTTACAAGCTTCCAGTAAAATTCCCGTGTTTTCCCTAATCGTTTGTGGATTTTCTACTAATATATTCACGTCATCCGCATAGACAAGCAACTGATGTAACGAGTTCAATTCCAAAGCCTCTCTGTTATCCTGGACTTTCCTAATGGCATACTCTAGAGCAAAGTTAAAAAGTAAAGGTAATAGTGCATCTCCTTGCTTTAGCTCACAGTGAATTGGAAACGCATCTGACAGAAACTGACCTATACGAACTCTGCTGTACGTTTCACTGAGACACATTTTAATTAATTGAACTAGTTTCTTGGGAATAACAAATTCAATAAGAATAGCATATGAAACTTCTCTCTTAACCGAGTCATATGCCTTTTTTAAATCTAAGAATAGTTGATGCACTGTACCCTTATACTCCCATTTTTTTCTCCATTATCTGACGAATACAAAATATCTGGTCAATAGTTGATCTGTTACGCCTAAAACCACATTGATGATCCCCAATAATTTCATCTACATATGGAGTTAATGTTCTCAAACAATGTTGGACAAAATTTTGTACGACGTCAACAAGAGTGATATTCCTCGAAATTTACTACAGTTAGTCTTGTCCCCCTTCTTAAAGATAGATGACATACCAAGTGTCATTTAAAAATAGCTGTACAGAGGACACCTAATGTAAAATATCCTGCTTTTGACTGTGCCTTAATGAAAATAATGTAGTATGATATTTATATGTGTAAAAAATATTCTA
This sequence comes from Periplaneta americana, assembly GCF_040183065.1. NCBI lineage: Eukaryota > Metazoa > Arthropoda > Insecta > Blattodea > Blattidae > Periplaneta > Periplaneta americana. Next base: position 86,204,415 of record NC_091129.1, on the reverse strand, counting down.
TTTATGAAAAAACACACCACCAACAGCAGTTTTTTCTTATATGTCCTTGCAGGACAGTTTCCCCTACTACTTCTTCTACTAATACTAAGCATGTGTAATTTGTCTGAATACTATGCATCTTGTATAAAAACTTAGCAGGTAGAAGATAATTAAACTGACTAAATCAACTTTTGAAATGTCAGCACTCACCTGTAAATGAAGGTATTGTACAATGTTGTCGCCTATTATCTGTTCTTTCACTCGTGCTAAAATTCATTCCACATCGCCTTTTGTATCACTTGTACAGTAACCGCGTAACTTGATGAGTTTTTATTTTCCAAGAGTTAATTGTACGCATAGGTGGACACAGAATTTACCTATTGAGTCTTATCCACATACGTCTTACGTCAAAATTCCCTCGTTGAACACACATACCATATAAAGTGAAACTTTACTGGTAACGCAGCTGTTTTATCTTTACGATAAGAATTTCATTACACAGTCAACATTCTAGTTTCTTCCTTGCAGCGAATATAAATTTAACTCATGTCAACTATATATGAAACGTGTATCTGTGAAAATGTTAAAGTCCTTTACAACTATTACAAGATTTTGAGTAGAGATATGGTTACACTAACATAAGCGCGGAAAGAAAATAACAGTATCAAGCTTTTTTGTAATTATTCATGTTTTTATATCATCTACATCAACGAAAGCTTTCATTGCGGTGATGTTTTGAATCCTTTCTTTGATTGGTTACCATGTCTGTTATAGATTGTGATATTTTTATGGCAATTCAAATTTATAATTCAATGATGAAATATTATTACAACTGACGTGTTTTCTTTCAGCAGACAAAGGATAGTGTAGGGGACAAAAGTTTGTTTTTTCGTAGAATTTGGCTCAGTTGTCATTATTCGCTTCAAATCATTCAAACTATTTCTGAAACATTGCTGATTAGTGTATATCTTAATTTTAATAAATACTATAACATGAATCTTTTAATATTCCAACGAATATACTGTTAATCGATACTAGGTATTCCTTTTGGTGACGTAGTTCTTGATAAAATGACAACTTAATTTGAATCGTTTTTGCATATAGGTACATCATCTGACCATTTTTTTTTAAATGAACTACATCACTTATATGTGTTCTGTTATCCTAGAGATACAGTAGTACGAAAGAACATCTGACCAACGATATTAATAGGAACTCATGGTGGACACTTATTTCTTGAGATGTAAAAACTAGTGTCCTGTAATGTTCGAACATGAGGGAGGCAACCACGACATTACAATCTTCGTCTTATTTCTTATGAAAAGATACAAGTCCTGTCCTAAAATCCTTGAGATGTTAAAAGATGAATGGATTGAAGTGGAGAACAGCGAATATTTTTATAACAAGATGAAACAAACACGTCAGGCCTCCTCCTACAGAAAGAACATCGGCGAATATTGAACTTCGCCGTACTCGATGAACTTGAACCGAACACAGCGCCTGTAATGGACGACGCTAGTTAAAACCAAATTGTCTTCGATGCATTTTGTTCATACATCAAAGTATAGGTGGCAGTGCCAGACAGACACAAGACTGTAAGAGCGTACGAAGTTTTGAAAATACCCTTGGGTATACAGGGTGTTTAAAAATACGGGGCATAATTTCAGGTATGTATTTCCCACATGTAGACAATCAAATTAGTTCATTACAACATGTGTCCGGAAATGCTTCATTTCCGAGTTATGGCCTTCACAACATTGAAATTCACCGGAACGTTTTTCTTTCCGCAGGACGTTGTCATTACATAAGATGTTCAAAATGTCCACCTCCTGCTTGAATACAGACCTCACATCGATGTCTCATTGACATGCGAACATGATCCTAAACTCCAGGAGTATTGCGTACGCCCTCAGAACATGCCACAATTCGATTCCGAAGGGATTCCAAATCAGGCACCGGACACGAATAAACCAATGATTTTAAATGGCCCCACAAGTAGAAATCGAGAGGGTTCAGATCAGGTGAGCGTGGAGGCCAAGCAATTGGGCCACCTCTACCTATCCATCGATCAGGGAACCTTCGATCCAAGTACCGGCGTGCCGTACGACTGAAGTGTGCATGAGCGCCATCATGCAAGAAGTGAATGTGTTGACGACTGATCAGTGGAGTGTCTTCTAAAACATGAGGTAAGGTGTTTTCCAGGAAGTTTGTGTACTCCTGCCCCGTAAGTCTGTTTACAGGTACATGGAGTCCAACTAATCGATCACCAATGATACCGGCTCACATGTTGAGGGAGAACCGCACCTGGTGATGAGATGGAACAGTTGCACTTGGGTTTTCATACGCCCATACATGCTGATTGTGAAAATTTGTTATGCCATCTCGTATGAACTGTGCTTCATCTGTAAATAATACTAAGGCAGGAAAGTTCGGATTTACACCACATTGCTGCAAGAACCACTGACAGAACCTAACTCGTGCAGAGTAATCTTCTGGTGACAGGGCCTGTACACGTTGCAAATGATAAGGATACAATTGATACTCTTTCAACAGTCTCCAGACAGTCGTATGAGGAACATTGACTTGCAACGCTACTCTTCGTGTGCTGATAGAAGGAGTCATGTTCAGAGCCTCCAGAATCTCCTCCTGTACTTCTGGAGTTGTAGATCTTGGTCGTCCCCTTCCCAAACCAGGAGAATTAAATTTTCCATACTCGCACAGACGGTAATGGAGACGTACAAATGTCTTCCGATCTGGACATTGTCGCTGTGGGTACCTCTCCTGATACAAACGACGAGTCAGCGCAGCATTGCCGTCCGCCTTACCGTACACTGCCAGCTCTTGATTTGAATACGTGTCGCACAGTCTAACGCCTACACAACACTGAATGTAACCTTCGCCTCGGAATGAACTGTCAGAGTGCCCTCTTAATTTCTTCTTTGACAGCAACGACCTGCGGAAAGAAAAACGTTCCGGTGAATTTCAATGTTGTGAAGGCCATAACTCGGAAATAAAGCATTTCCGGACACATGTTGTAATGAACTATTTTGATTGTCTACATGTGGGAAATACATACCTGAAATTATGCCCCGTATTTTTTAAACACTCTGTATAAGATTTTTTTTGCGTACATCACCCCTCATTGAATTATAACTAAAATAAACAATTTACATATTTTTTAACGTATATTAAAATAATAGAAGTAAAACTGAATGCTATAACCCTATATCATATATAGTCAAATAGGTCGGCCTTATTGGCTTTGAGGTGAACAACTTTTGTCAGGTTCACTACGCTGCCATCTAGTTGTTACATAAGAAGTCATGTCATAATTCCCATTTGAATGGCAGTAGGGACTGTACTGCCATCTCATATTCATTTACGGCGGACGGGTGGCGATTCTGGCGGTTGTTCTCTTCAAAGTGCTGCCGATTTAACATAGCGATGATTTATCTGTTACATGTATGATCTAGGCGAGCACTTCCCATACTTTTTCAGCCACGGAGCTCTTTTTGAAGCAAAAGTTTCTCGTGGATACCCAAGAAATTTTTACTTTTTAGTTTTATCTGTCTACGTTCTATGAAGCATATTTGACACGATACATACACGGAAGTATGAAAAAAAAAATATATATATATATTAATAAAGGAAACAATAGTAAAAAGTACGGGATATAATTTATTTAAATCTACAAAATGATATTAACAAGTAGTTAAGATATAAAAAAAAATGTTACAATGTTACATGTACACCCGAAGTTAATGTGAAGTATGTGCCTGTTTCTTCCGACAGAATTTGTCAATGTCCGGTGTCATAGAAGTCAGTTGAAGACGTATATCGTCTTCTGTGTCCAAACAAGTTCGATATTTTGTTTTTGTAGCCGTGTACCTCGAAAAGGTAGTTTCACTGAGGTACATAGTACCAAAGAGCAGTGAGAGAAATGTAGCTTTTGAACTTAATATCAAAAGATCCTTCCCTAACTCAGCCCAAAATTTGGGAAATGGTATGCTTTTAAATCATGCCTGACAGTGGCTGTTCGAAACCATGTCTATAAGGACCTCATATCTGAAGCAGTTAGGGCTGCTGGTTATGAGATCACTGGAAATGGATCTACAATCCACTCATATTTCTTTAGAATCGATTCCTGAGTGTCCCTTGGAAAGTATGAATTGATATTTTGAAGCAAATTGTCAAGGTGTTCTTTCGTTATTGCTATGAATGAGACATTCATTGTTATGTTATTTTCTTCTATAAACTTTGAAGTCAATGAGAAACGTAAGATCCTTATTGTCGACACTTTCAATGTAGAAGCTATCTTTTTCTTCAATGCTACAATTTCGTCATCAGCATCGAATATAGTCTTCCGTTTACCTTGTATGCATGTGCTGAATTCATTTTTGAAAAATGTCTGCCAAGTAACATAATTTGTACAACCATTCCTCATCATCAAATAATCTGCTAGCAAACTGTTCTGGTAATTCAAAAGTGAAGAAACTTCCGTTCGAAGTTGATGTAATCGGGACAGCGCTATACCGCGCCACAGCCATCGCATTTCTGTGTGTAATATTACTAACACTGACTTGTGTACACTACCTGTATCTTCACACAGGAATTTAACGTATATTAAGGTCGTGCCTTAAGAAAGTTGATAATTTTGACGGCGTTGTCTAGTACGGTACCTGCTTTAATAACGCTGGCATTTTTTCGTTACGAGGGAGTGTCTGTGTAGTAGGCCTACACAGTGACTATTTGTTCAGTTTTTTTTCTATCTTGATCCCTGTAACAGCGCCAGCAATAGGACCTACCACGGCCTTTGCGCTATCTGTGCACACGTCAATGCAATTGTCCCACGGTATCGAGTTTTCAATGAAGAAGAAAAAATTTCAGTACCGCTTGTAGAGGATGGCAATGGCTGCAGAACAAAATATTTCATGAAAGAACCTGAGAATTCATACCGCACAAACATCATTAAGATATCTAATCCGACAAAGACCGTGGATTTGTCAAGTTGTAACGAAAATTCCGTCTAAGCTTGGCAGGGAACATAGAACTAGTGAGAAAAACTTTGTTACATATCACACACTGTGAGTGTTCATCAGCAAACTCAGTGAATCCCATGTCCAAATATAAATCACAATGAAATACATTAAAGGTGATATGTTACAGCTGTATGAACACTAATAAGTAGTGTTCATACAACTGTAACATATCACCTTTGATGTATTTCATAAAATCAATGAATACTGTATTATTGACGTAACATGTGTTTTTTATCATTAAATATAAATCACAATATTTTCGTTTGTTACTTTCAATACCTCTACACTAGGCATCGTAGACTCTGAGACAGGATCATGTTCATATTCCGAACTCAATTCCCAGGAACTCGCACTATCTTCTTTAAATGTAAGGTTATAGCTATTGTTATCTCTCTTTGACTGAGCACTGGTTGATGGCTAATGACTCTTAGGTTTTAGGGAGCCCGTCTTAAGCCACAGTTCCAGTTCAACGAAAGTTTAGCTAACACATCTGCTATCATATTAACATGCAGGTATACAGAGTGTATATATATATATATATATATATATATATATATATATATTAGATAACGTAACAGTCAATAGATTGTAGATTCCACGTACCACGAATAAAAACGCTGCCTGCCCAATATATGAAAAATGAAATAAATTTCGAGAATCGTAGAGTACTTGGCAAGCAAGAAAGTTCGAGATAGCTCCAGTGACGAGTAGATCTAATATTAATGATTCCATGTAGCAATAAGAACCCAAACTACTTTCTCAGAAAGTATTTTTCGCTTGATGGAAGTAGTTTCCGCTTTCCCCGCTCGAGACTAGATGTAATTTGCAATTATTGTCATCTTCATAACTTCCGCGGACGGAGCCCCTGAGAATCATTCGCGGAGCCCTAAGGGCTCCGCGGAGCACACTTTGGGAACCGCTGATCTAGGCTATAACTAAGCATTGCTTGAAATATGTGTGTGGTCCACACCTGTGGAGTAACGCTTAGCGCGTCTGGCCGTTAAACCATGTGTCCCGGTTTCGATTCCCGGTCGGGGCAGGTTACCTGGTTGAGGTAACTCTCGGTGCTGGACCCCGGACTGATTTCACCGTCATTATCAATATCTCATTCAGACGCTAAATAACATCAGATGTTGATAAAACGTCGTAAAATAACCTACTAAAATAAAATTCAAGTATGTGGACTAGATTTACATCTGTAATTTTATATATATTAAAAATACGCATTTAACTTATTTTAGTTATATTACTAAGAGGGAGATGTCCACTAAAAAGACACGTGTATACCAAAAAGTATTTTCTGAACTCCGAACGCTTTATAGTATGGTATCTGGTCTGAGAATAAAACTTGCATGATATTGTTCTCCAACCAGGATATTAACCTTGAAAGTAATGTGTTTACTATTGCGTCATCTATTGGAACGAAGTAGACAGATAATATTACGTTACGTCAGTTTAAAAAAACATGCGCTCTCTTGCATATGTTATTTCCTGTATGGAGGGATTAAAAGACCAGGAAATTACCCGTTATATAATTTTGTAACTAGGGTAGTATAAATATGTGTGTATAAGTGTTATCGTTTGTGCTTCGAGAGTTAGCCAATGGAGATGCGTCTATCCACGTGTGTGACCTTACGACATCTTATGACATCAATATTCATTCATAGCATCAACCATCTGCGTCTCATTCCCCTGAGACTTTCTCCTGGTTGGAGTACATTAGTTGTCTTAAAGTTTGCTCTCTGTAATATTGATTGAGTTGTGGAGTTCATACAGTTTATAAGTTTTTTTGTATTAAAATGCAAAAAAAAAAAAAATAATAAAATAAAATAAAATAGAAACTGGTCAAGTAGGCTTTTGCACAAGAAAGTTAAAGCATGCCATTTTAAGAGGAAAATCTATTTAACAGAAAAGAATATGTATTTGCTATTACCAATATTGGCCCGCACTGCAAATAAGTTTTATCATATTTTTGTAAAATTAAGAAATAACAATAGAAGGCACAGACCGTGAAGCTGCTAGGGAATAAAATTCTTCTGTGACCTTAGAACCTATCCTATATATAATAATAATCTTCTATTTTATGACTGACGTGTAGGCCTATAGGCCATTCAACATCTCGTCAAACTTACCTGCGCGTGCGGGAAATGAAAAAGAGAACTGAGAAACTCCCGTCCCTCGCCACGCTTCGACTTGCTCCACCACAAGTTCTTACTGTGAGCTACGGCGCACGAATGTATTTGGTTTCACAAGATAGCGAATAACCTATAAGAGAATATTTGCTGAAGTTTATGTCAATAAAAATTAGAAAAAAAAAATTGCAATAAAAAATAAAAAATTGCATTAAAATATAAAAAAGTAAAGTAACAAATTGCTTTCAGGTGTGAAAAGTTAGTTTTGGAAGAGCAAGAAATCAAGAGTTGTATATAATCTATTTGACAAATTCTATAATGAGTTTCAGCCATGGAATAGTCAAGATTCCTATTTAGTGGATCTGATTGAAAACCTAGGCTATAATATGTAAGTTGTAATAGAAGTGTGCTGACGACTATTTTATAATTAAAGCCAACTTACAAATTCTTTCTCTGAGTTCGCTGGTGGTCAGGTGATATAAGAAACGTTGAAGGTTTGCTCTTCCAGGAATTGTGGAAATTATAAAGTGGATAAGATCGTAATTGAAAACCTGCCCGGAAAAAGAATGTAACATCAGATTATTGAAATACAGGGTTGCTTCCGATCTCTGATAACGAATTTGAATGACATCATGCGCGTCAGGAGTCACACGACAGCTGAACTGTGGCGCGAGGTGACAGACCCGTAGTGAGTGATCTCATAGTCAGAATGCACGGCGAATCACAGAAGAAATTCCAAAGAAAATCGAGCTATCTTGGCAGGGGTACACAACAACCCTTTCCGATGCCAAGTACAGTTAAGTGAAAATAAAGTAAGCCTGCAATAAATGACGTTTCGTTATTTCCAAGAAAGACATCTGTGTACTTAATAAGATTGGTAAAGCTCGAATGGAATTAATTTGTATCATCTCGTGGGGTGCGGCGGGGGGTGAATTTGCTTGCTTTTTGCACTTTGGAATTAATCCCATCCGAGCTTTGTCGGATTAAATACACACGACATGCCTTTCTTGGATATAACGATACCACGTTTTTTGCAGGCTCCTATGATTTTCACGTAACTGTACTTGACCTCGGAAAAATTTGTTATGCACCCCTCTCAAAAAGGCTCGATTTTTTTGGGCATTGCTACTGTGATACACCGTGCACTCTGGTTATGAAATCACTCACTATTGATCTGTCACCTCTCGCCGCAATTCAGTTGTCGGTGTGATTCCTGACTTACATGACGACATTCAATTTCGTTATCAGAGATCGGAAACAACCCTGTACGTCAGGGATGTCGAACAGCGCTCTCAAACTGTGAAACGATTAATACTGTTTCCTACCGTAGCTGAGCTGAAACGACAGACAGTCAGCTCGCTGTAGCAGTGTTCTGTACGCAGTGTGTTTATCAACTCTGGCGGCTGGTATGGATATGGAACGACGATTCAATAGTGAGTGGACAGATAAATATTTATTAATCTTAAAGGACGGAAAGGCACATTGCTTAATATGTAGAAAAGAACTTGGATACATTGGCCATCATAATATTAAAAGGCATTTTAATTCTACGCTTCATGCTGAAGCTTAAGGATCAGAAAAATTATCCAGTTTCACTCGTGAAAAGACTGTAGAAGAATTAAAATCAAGATTGAATTCAGAAAACCTACCATCATCATCGGGTGTTAGTAGAACGAGCTTGCTTCGTGCTAGCTATAAAATTTGTGAAATTATTGCAAAGGCTTCAAAGTTACTCGAATTTACTGACGGAGAATTTGTGAAAGGCTGTCTCATAGCTTTTGTAAAAGGGACATGTCCGGAATACGTTAATGATTTTAAATCTATATGTTTGTCTCGTAATAATTTTGCAGAGCACGTATTATAAATGGGAGATAACTAACGACCGGGAAGATACGGCGCAGCTAGCTACAGTATATTCATGAGTGTCGATTCAGATTTCAATGTTCATGGGGATCTTGTAGATGTCATTTCACTAAAGGATCGAACTCGAGGTGAAGATATTTTTGAATCTATGACAAAAACTATGAACAAATCTCAAGTTACGCTGAAAGTAATTAATTTTATGCATCAAAACAGTTTACTTTTTTGAACTTGAAGTTGAACTGCTACAACACATACAGACTAAGTTGATATTTGAAGTATGATATTATTATTATTATTATTATTATTATTATTATTATTATTAATTTCCGTCACTAACGAACAACATTTATGGAATGACCTAGTAGATAAAACTCTATTATCATTATTATTATTATTATTATTATTATTATTATTATTATTATTGTCATCATCATCATCATCATCATCATCATAATTCGTCCTCAGGTAGGCTACATTCTTCGTTTATCAGAGTTCATCAAGTGCAAATCTAAACTGAGTTCCTAATCAATTGGTAAGATGTATAAAAGTTATCAAAGTACCAGCCGCCGCAGTTTCGCTTTTGTTTACGATCATTCGGCCGGTCTGTCTGCTACCTGTTTTCAACCGTTGAACGGTATGGGAGGAGTGAAGGCTCTGCAGTTCACAGCTCGAGAGCGCTGTTCGACATCCCTGCTGTACGTGGTTTAGGTAGAAAAAATAATTTTGAAGCATTCACTTATAACAACAAATTATTGCATTAGGTAACTAAATATACTTATACGCTTGATTAGTCATGCGGTTCTACCAGTAAATATAATAAAATATGTCCCAGAAATTATTTTCCTGTGCCCTAAAAAGTTATATTTTTTTTCGGTCACATCTTCATTTCGCTGAGGCTTTCAATTATGTATATTTTTTTAATATTATGTCCACATTTGTCAAAAGTACGAAGAGCTGCTTCAAGATTTATATTTCTGAGTGTATGGGATACCACCAGTTGGGATCTATAACATGTGATATTCTAACTTTGTAAACAATGCTGTTTTATGTCTTTATTTATTACTATTTCCACTGTCATATAATATAATGTGTGCACAGAAACTTTCCGTGATTATAAACTGTTATAATTTTGTAATTATGCGTTTTACAAAATTCAAACCGGTGCCATTAGAAAGAACTGCTCAAAGAATTCAGGGGATATGTGTTGTAATGTTGGCGGAAAACGATAAATGACACCATAAGAAAACACTGTTCACGCTATTTCGCTTGTCATTGTGGCATTGTTGAATAGAAAAAATTGTGTTAAATGGTGTAAATATTTACATTTCAACTCAGTGTGAATTATGCAGCATTTAGAGTTATAACGAACCCACAGGAACGTACTTCGTGTGTATTGGAATACCATAGCACACGGAGTGTGAGAGTTCAGCGTGCCTTCGGATGGGAGTTTCAGCATGCGGCAACTACTGACACGACGTTTCTGACGTGTTAAAATGTTGTGCTTTAAATATTTAGAAATGTGATCCGAATAAATGTAACATTGTAAAATTTCATTGCAGAACGAAAAGTTACATTTGTTCGATCAGATTTCTATGCATTTAAGGAAATTCATTCAATCATTTATCATCACAATACACTACTCTTGTAAACTGACTGGTCATATTTGGAATTTAATCAATGGCTTTTACAAAACACACTATAAGGTGTTCATATAAAACAATTATTATCTTGAAAAGGGAGCAAAAAGGAGCAAAACTGTATTAAAATTGTTTGCTTGAAATATCTCGAAGAATTGCATCCTGAATTAATGAAATTACTTGCGGTTCGTCCTGTATAATCACATGACTATACCTCTTCAATATGTCTCATATTTGAAGAATTGTAGTCAGGGTTGAAGGAGAAGGGCTCATGAAAATTGAAACGAATAAAGAAATTTGACGGGGAAAGAAATAAATCAGAACGGAGAGGTAGATAGACTTACGAATGTGAGTAGATGGTTGATGAATGTCGGATATGAAAGACAAAATCGACAGGGGGAAGAAAGGAACAATGCGTAAGTTTAAGAGATAAGGAGAAAATAAGATGAGAAAGGATTAAAGAAATAAGGAAGTAAAAGGAACGAAGCAATTTAATAAACTACACCTGCATAGAACATACTTATGAAGAACATTATGTTCAACAAACGAAAGTAGTTTCTACCCTGTCAACAAGATGTTTCACTCTGTACAAGTCTCTGGGCCTCCTTAGAACGGTGGCCAGCTTGTCTCATCTTTCTCACTATAGGTGCGAAAAGTACCAGATTTGTTTTCTCATTGTTTGGTGCTTCTGTAAACAGGCTGACGATTGATCCAATTAGCACCATGATGAGCGTACCAAGCATCGTGTAGTAGTAAAACGTAATCTTGTACAGCACAAACACGTCATCATCCTTATTATCAGTGCTGCAACAAAATCAGTTCAAGTAACACTCGAATAATATACAATTCAGTAGACGTCCATTGATTATACCATCAGGAACTCGAACCATCCAAGCTTCAAAATAAAATGTAATTAATTTTATTGAAATCCATTTTTCTAAAATATTATTCAAAAGAACAGAGAAGTAAGATAAAGTATTTGGGTTACTATTTTGTACGCAGAAAATCAGATTATGTTGAAATAAATTTTTTGAAATAGATTTGGATATATCTGTGGAACAATACAGCGGACAATGGAACAAAAGAATGCTGTTAAAATTGTATAAATTTGTTGAATTGCCGCTCGTGGAAGCTGACCATCTAGGCATAATGAAATCAGAAATGAGATTTTTCCGATATGTAACACGATGCACATTATTATACTACAGGCGAACTTATGACATAAGAATGTAATTAAATAATATGAAATATGTTTTAAGTACGATTTAAAAATATAGAATTAATTGAAGAGATCGTATCTAACAAATGTCAGGCACTCAAGAGTGAAAATTTGTGGTGTGGGTCAATCTCTAAAAAGAAGGCGTGAACATTTTTGAGACGGAAGAGTACAAATTATATAATCATTCACGAAGATGATAAGGATTATAGTTATAGTTACTGGTATTATTACTATTACTATTATTTAAACGAACGCATTATTTCATTTGTTCTGCACTCATTACTATTCTTTGATATGGAAATTAATTTGTTCACAGTTTGTACGACACAATAGGATGCGTATGCTTGCAGGTCTTCAGTCTCTACTATATGAGGCCTGAAATTACTGTCTGAGGGGAAAGGTGAGAGGAAATAAGGTGCAGTTACTTAATAATGTTGCTCTGGGAAATAAAGATATCGAATACAAGTAGAGTAAATTAGGGATTAATGTTCTTCGGTTTATCTGGTTTCGTTTTATACCTTTATTAAAGTGCGTATAGTTATCACACGAATGGCCATACAGACTCATGCGAAGAATCGTGTGCACGTGCGTTTGTATTCTCTCAGAGTGTCCCGAATCTGCGTGCTGGTGGACATCAATGGCCTCACGCTGCAGCTAAATAGGAACGACATTGCAGGAAGGTTCAATGATTATCATGGCGGCTGTGCGAGATGATGTACATGTGCTACGCTAGCATGATTTTGCAAAATTTTCGTATTGTCATTTTGCTATAAGAAAAGAGAGCACGAATAATTTATTTTTTGAACCAGTAGTAATAACTTGTCCGTTGACATGTTCGTTCATAAGCCATTAACATATATTTTTTTACGTTGTCCTCATTACAAACAACACAGCAGAACACACTACCTTGACACGTCATTCGTCTGTCAATTCCCGTCCTTTACAAGAATCAATCAGATTCACTGATTGAGACTGATAAACACTGCCACCACCTCTGCACGCAGATGTTCGCTCCACAAGAGGGGGCCTGTTGTGTTTTTTCAGCCTTGTTATGAAAATATTCGTTGTCCTCCATTCTCACCCCTTCGTGTTTTATTCGCATAAGGCTTCTAAGTACAAATATTTCGATTAATTTTTCATATGATATAAGACGAAATTTGTAATGTCTTGGTAGCCTCTCTCATGTTCGAACATAGTTCGTGTCCGAATAACCATTATTTTATGTCCACTCTGTATATTGTTCTTTCTACTTATTTATCACTTACACATCTTTTTCGTAATCAATTACATTTTATTTTCTTATCATTACATTGTTAAGATGACGACTTTTGCTATCATTTTTATAACCTGGGTACTAGGCGTTCTTAACCAGATGTTTCCTGTAAACCACCAGTACACAAATGTAAAGAATTTCATTTCCCAAACCTATTGAATCCCCCCACGTTTCCGTAAACATTTGTTCTTACTATTGCTATTGATGTTTTTGTTGAAAAATGCATTTTTTACTTACTGAGCAGTGTTAGTCATATTAACATTTACAGGACATCCGTCCACTCTGAGAGGTAATGTAACTGGCTTGATCTTCTTCTGACTGACAGCGTTTAGTGTCCCGATCGACATCCAACCCATGAAGATCAGACTGACAGCACTACCAGCTAGCGCACCCTATGTCATTAAGAATAACACACTACAGCATGAGATATTAGGCAGTGGAACATAATTAACTGCATGCATTTTTTCCCTCTTAATTTCGAGAGCGCTACAGTCGAAAAAATTAAAGAAGCCGCTGAACTGTGGAGACTTACTTCCAGGCAGAAGGTCGTAATATTTTTCGCCCATACCCTCCTGAGTCCTGTCCTGATACATTTTTTGCTTTATTTTTACAGTTCCATATACAGTAATTCTACACTTAGAAAAAAAAGTAACTGAAATGAGGATTTTTTTTTTTAAATTCTGCAGGTTACAGTAATTTGTCTACCCTTAAAATATAACGTTTACTATGTACTTACTTCGAAATATGTTATTGAGTTGCTGATCGCCATTTTCAATTACAAATAGTTGAAACACGCATTGCAATAATTAAATCGATCTTATTTTTCTTCCTGTAAGTCCCAAGAGATGTCAGGAGCTTGACAAGCACAGCAAAGAAGTGATCGATAACGATTTCACCTAGTGGAACATTTGAAAATAAATACATGTATGAAGTATAAGTTAGTATACTATACTCCAAGACCCAAGAGGATATGTGAGGGAATTTTCCTGTACAATATATTTAGGTATTGAAGGCCCTTTACTTTGCCGGACTTGCCCAATAAAGTACAGGGACATCATTTTATTTTACTAACATTTTTAATATTAACCTAGCTATATCTTTGGATTGAAGGTCTAGAACCGGAAACACCGCTTGCTCCCCCTTCCACGACTGAAGTTCGATGATACTGGCGTAAAATACAAATCACTGTATTAGGTATAGGAGGGAAGAAAAGTAGTTCATCCATTTATGTAAACTAGGAAATATCGCAATTTTGAATTTGATAATTTTCATTAGGTTTTTGTTTAATCTAAATACAGTACTGTATTAACACTTAGTGTTTTTACTCACGAATTGAGCTATCCATTCGGAAGTATTAATTATGCAGTGTATATTGTACTGTTACAGCACATTAGCGTACACTATAGAGAATGAAGTTAAATTGAAAAATAATCATAATATAGATATTTAAACATATTTTTTTTAAACTAGAGCCATTCATTTCGATACAGGCTTCAGTTCTTTTGTGCATATTATCGCACTATAGACTATTGTACCCAATTCCAATTACCAGTTTCGTCCTTCGTACGAGTAACTCATGTTGAAATAATTCTATATCTACTCTATAAAAGAGTACCTTACGTGCTGTAAATTCAATCTTCACTTCTGCCCGAACCGAAAAGATAAAATTACTCAGATATACTATCTACTGTCCGTTCAAGTGGTTTTGTCGCAGGGTCGTAGAAAAGGGGGGAAATCACGTGACAGTTAATTACTTAACGAGGCCCTTTTATTTAAGTTATTTTAAAGAGTTGTATAATATTACGTAGACGCCCAATACCTAACAGAAATTAATGTTTTCAGAAAAGAGCTAATACAGTCCAGCTACTAGACTTTACAGAGGGACGAACAGAAGTAGGTGGGGGAAACCGGGATGCGACGTAGGCAAACGGACGACAGTACCTGTGCGAAAATATGATTCAATATTGAAAGCTCTTTCGTCACTGGAAAACGCGAACATATTTCTGGAACGTACTATATTCACTAACTCAGTACTGCATATGCGGCCTCGGTTCTGTGTGCAGTATGGTTGGAAGTTTACTAGTAGAGGGGGTGGAAGTGAAGTACATTCAAAAACTCAGGTACAATAAAAATTGAAGTAAAAATAAAATGATGTCCCTGTATAACTTTCCAGTGAATAAAGAGTTCAAGAAAATACTACTTTGCATATACATGGATGAAAAATCATTTGCGTATATAATAAAATACGACAGTACATAATTTTATAGGTTGCGTCGTTATATTGCGATGCCAATAACATTTATTGAAATCGTGTCTACATTTCCGATTTGAGACTAACCTTTGTGTTTCCTCTGGGATTCAGCACCCCGAAACTGAAGAGTCCAACAATAGCTCCATTTGTGATTCCAGCGAAGCTTGTGACAACCTGTGAAAATCGACATGAACTGTGTCACAATTCAAGTTACTCTAGACGATTCACTCAGCGTTGTAACCACTAGTATACTCCACGCATAGCAGTACTTTCAGACTGAGTAAACAGAATTGATATTATCACTGTCGACAAAATGCAACCGGTGAAGAAACAGCTCTATCCCCCCCCCCCCATTTGAAATAAAATTCACAAATGCCACACGCTAGTTCCCTGCGGATTTAAATTGTAAACATTGGTAATTGGTAGTCCCATTCCCTCCGTGCAATGAAACCATAATTTCAGTCACACTTATTGGCTTAAGTTCAAACTAATGTTACACAATTTTCTTTTATATGTTCTTCTTTGTATATCACACTTGAATGTCTTTCGAAGACTGTAATTTAAACCGTTACATATAAATTAAAGCATTGACTGAGAAGAAACTGCCTACTGAAGGATACACTGGAAGGAATATTGAACGGGAGAACAGTTCGGGATAGAAAGAGATGCCAGATGACAGACGACATTAATATGAGGAAACAAAGAGGAAGATAGAAAATAGGAAAGAATGGAGAAAGCTGGGTTTACAGTGAAAGATCTGTCTTGGGAGAACATTGAATGAATGAACGAATGAATGAATGAATGAATGAATGAATGAAGAATGAGTAAATGAATGAATTAAATCGTTATTACTCTTCTGGATTAAAACTTTCACACGTTAATTCATGATAGACACTGTTTCAATACAATAAGTGATATGTTGCCAAATTTCGAGTTCAAGCGGTAGGCTACGCGAGATCCATGAATCGATGATACCGCAATCTTGCGGCAGTTTATTAGTATTGAAAAGATGTACCCTTACATCATCTTAAATTTTACGAAGCTTGGAGGGCAACAAGAAAAATGGGCTGCAAATAGAACTACTTTCTTAGTTTTAGTTGATGAGTGTTTCAAATTAAATTTGAAATTTAATCCATATGAATTCGTTAAGGTCTTTGACATTCCTATACCCAGTGTAATACAGGGACATCATTTTATTTTTACTTCAATTTTTATTATACCTGAGTTTTTTAATGTTCTTCACTCCCACACCCTCTACCAGTAAACTTCCAACTGTTCTCCACACAGAACCAAGCGTATATAGTCAAAGTCGCCTTATGGTCATAGTAAACACAAACAGTACTGAAATAGTGAGTATACTGTGTTCCATAAATATGTTCGCATTTTCCTGTGACGAAAGAACTTTCAATATTGAATCATATTCTCCCACAGGTACTGTCGTCCGTTTGCCTACGTCGCATCCAGGTTCTCCAACCCGCTTCTGCTTCCCCTCTGTAAAGACTAGTGGCTGGGATGTCATAGATCTTTTCTGGAAACATTAATTCCTGTTAGGAATTGGACGTCTACGTAATATTACACAACTGTTTAAAATAACTTGAATGAAAGGGCCTCATTAATTAATTGTCACGTGATTTTCCCCCCTTTCTACGGCCCTGCGAGAAAACCACTTAGACGGACAGTAGATAGCATATCTGAGTAATTTTCTCTTTTCGGATCGGGCAGAAGTGAAGACTGAATTTAAATACGTAAGGTAATTTTTTATAGAGCAGGAGTCCACACCTGTGGAGTAACGGTCAGCGCGTCTGACCGCGAAACCAGGTGCCCCGGGTTCGAATCCCGGTCGGGGAAAGTTACCTGGTTGAGGTTTTTTTCGGGGCTTTCCCTCAACCCAATAGGAGCAAATGCTGAGTAACTTTCGGTGCTGGACCCCGGATACATTTCACCTGCATTATCACCTTCATTTCATTCAGACGTTAAATAACCTAGATGTTGATACAGAGTCGTAAAATAACCCAATAAAATATAAAAAAAATTATAGAGCAGGTACAGAATTATTTCAACATGAGTTACTAGTACGAAGGACAAAACTGGTATTTGGAATTAGGTACAATAGTCTATAGTGCGATAATATGCAAAAAAGAACTGAAGCCTGTATCGAAATGAATGGACACCGTTTTCAAAATTGTGTTTAAATATCCATATTATGATTATTTTTCAATTTAACTTCATTGTCTATATTGTAAGCTAATGTGCTGTAGATAGCTCAGTTCGTAAGTAAACACACTTATTGTTAATACAGTATTGTATTTACATTAAAGAAAAACCTAATGAAAATCATCAAACTCAAAATAGCGATATTTCTACTTTACGTAAATGGATGAACTACTTTTCTTCCCTCCTATACTTAGTAAAGTGATTTGCTGTATTTTACGTCAGTATCATCGAACTCCAGTCGTGGAAAGGGGTTAGCAAACGGTATATCCGGTTCTCAATCGTTAATCCAAAGGTTTAGCCAGGTTAATATTAGAAATGTTAGTAAAAATAAAATAATATCCCTGTACTGTCAACATTTTCCAATGCTAATGTGATGTTACATGTTTAGTGGAACATGTTTAGGCCTATTAGATTTTCCGAATTGGAACGTAGGGAAGGGAGCTATTTATATTTCAAATGTGGGCGGGAGGAAATTGGATTGTTATTATCTTTGGACCTTATTCTACATGGAGGGAATGTGCTTGTAAAAACTGGTCACGGGAGACAACTGATCCACTCCCAATAGGACCAAAAGGACAAGGTACACAAAATTAGCACTCATAAAAGTATTATTAAGTTTCCTATTCATAATTGAACTACTGTATGCTCCTCTTCTTACATAATTATATGCTAAGAGAAATATTTCAAGACATAACTATAAATGTGGATGTTTACAAATTCTTCAGTTCACTCTCTTGGTAATTCTCTCGTTAAATCACATCGATGTTTATTTCCCTATTCGCCTATCTACCAGTTTTTCATACAGAGCGTTTAGTAGCGTTCCGGGCCGTCAGATTCCGATCCGTGCCTGCAGTAGGCCTACAACTTACGTTGCGAGCGGTAAAATGCATCATACGTCGCTACTAATAATAGCGCGCAATGTAACACTGTTGTTAAGGTAAGAATAAATTGATATTAAATATCAATTTATTTAAATTTTAAAACTAATAATAATGAGCATTAATCTGTATAATAACAATTCTTTAAAATATCTTGTTAGTAGTGACAAATTCTCGATTTCTGCATAAAATATTTCCCTTAAATTAAGCGAGTTCCTATGATGCAATAAAAGCAATATCTCGACTGATTTTGTCTTTTAGTTCCTATATTTTCTGAGGGACTTTTTTTTTATATAAATTTCGTACTTTAAATTCCCCCACAATCTAGTGCATATCTTCAATTTTCTTAAATAAAGTCTAGTAATATGCAAGTTGTGTGTGCAGTAACAGAATCATGCTGAAAGAACAGGATTATTTGGAGTAAATTCTAGTATTTCACATATTTAATTTACTTTTCCTTCTTTATGAATTCTATGTCTGGTAACAGGTCTTTTGTCGTTAAGACATCCTGTTACTTGCAATTATTTTAACAAATTGACGGATAGTTTCCATAAATAGAACAGAATTGTCAGAATATTTTCTTGCGAATAATAAATTAGTGAATATTAATCACATGACTAACTCATAAATCAATTATTGTAGTAATGATGGAATAAACGAAAATTTCCGGCATGAAGAAGAAACCGAACAGAAGGAAATGTGAATAAAAGAATTAAGAAAATTGTTAAAAGACAGAAAGAATGTGTTTAATGAAAAAATGAAACCATAACTGAAGGGAAGAGTAAATGAATGAATGTACGTAGAAATTATTAGATAGTTAGCGAAGGAAGGAATAAAGAAACGAAAAATGGCGAAAGCGAATAACAAAGAGAATTTGTTTTTTTTAACTCAGAAAAAGTTCTTTCGTTTGATGTAGCCGTGATATCTGTATCAAATCTTGTGTTATTTTGGTTCACAATTGTACGTACGAAAAGTGAAAATAAAGATGTTTGTATCTTAAAAAATAAAAATGCTTGTATCTCAAAATAGAGTTTTTGGGGCTATCATGTTTTGACCAAATACCACAGAATTAAACTCATTCATTCATACTTTCCCAGTCTGACATCTTTTGAGTACAATTACCTGTACAATGCTTCCAAGCTTGTCCACGGCGTATACTAATAGAGTTGCGATTACCCCAACAATAACAACAATGCATTTCATGATGTTGTTGGCCGTCCTGTCAGTTGTGTTGTTTCCCAGGAACGGACGCAGGAAATCGCAGTATACTATCGCCCCCAGCGAGTTGAGACTACTCGATATTGTACTGCGAACATAATACAAACTGCTTAGAAATGAATAGGGATATTGCAATATCAATTACTTCCAAATATTTTCTTCAAATAATAATTATGGTGTTATCTTCCTGGATATGAAAACAACTGAATGTTGCATAGCAACAAGAATTTGAAGCGTAATTCAATTGTTTATTTGTGAATAATCAGACATTGTACGATCAGATTCCACACATTCAAGTTATAATTTAATTTTTAATTGTTTTAACAACAAGATTGTTTTTCCATGAATATTCTTTGAATTAACATGCAGAGGCAACATCTATCAAGTGATCAGGTAGAAATGATAGTTCGATTAGAGCAGCGAGGTGAATGTCAAGTTGATATAGTAGATTTGATAGGTACATCCCAGAGTGTGATTTCTAGAGTACTTCCTCGTTTTCGGGAGACAGGTTTGGTAATCAGACGACTTGGCAGTGGATCAAATCGTAAGACTACGCCTCGACAGGACCGTCTCATCATCATTAAAACAAGAAGAACACCATTTGCTACAGCTAGACATATACAAAAAGACCTTCAGGACGCCACTGGCCTTTTGGTACCTGATCAAACAATTATAAGTAGACTCTGTTAAGAAGGTTTGACATACTATGGTGGAGGAAGTGTTATGGTTTGGGCAGGTGTTTCCTGAGGCTGGCGAACTGAACTTCATATAATCAATGAAGCACTGAGAGGTCAAAGGTACGCATAGGAGCTGGAGAAGGAGTGCAATTCGAACAGATTTGATGTCGTTGGTCAAGAGAATTATATATTTCTTGATGATATGCATTTGCACTCGAGCCGCAGTAATTATGGAAGCCCAGGAAGACCTTCAGATCAATCATCTTCCACTTTCACCTCGGTCTCCAAACCTAAATGCAATTGAGCATGTCTGGAACTTGCTTGAGAGGCAACTTTGCAACTATATGTACCACACCCAGCTACCATCAGAGAACTAGCAGAGATACTACCCATAGCATTCAATGAAATACCATAAGACCAGATTGACGTTGCATTCGAAGCTTGCCAGAGAGTTGTCAAGATGTTGCAAATGTCCGAGAAAGTACAATTCGTTACTAATGTGACAAAACACCTGCCAATCTTGTTCTTATTGTAATAAATACTTAATGCAGATATATCCCAAATTTTGTCCCTGTTTTTTTCTTTCAGTTTGGTAGTATTCGTAATATTGTGTAATAAATACCCTAGAAAACCTTCAACTCAATTTATTATTGAATTATATGTAAGAATAAATAACAAGTGATTAAGATTTTTTATTTTGATTGAAATATCCTTATTTATTTTTGAGCAGTTTATTTTGTATGAAAGCACTATTGTCAGGCTTAGGATCCGAGATAACTTAAGAATGAAGTGAAGTTCACAGTGCAACGGAGTACAGATGAAGAGAGGTGGCGCGTTGAGTCTTGTTTACCTGTGCGATAGAGTACAATCCGGTTCGTGATCAGAGGTACTGTCCAAATTTCACGAGAGGATCCCTACGAGGGGATTATGGTCCTTGCGGGGTAAGAGGAGAGAGTAAGCCAGCAACTCAGCGTTCTTGAAGGAGCAGGTGGATGGGAGTGGTGTTATTGGCCGGCTGGTAAAAACAAGGCTCAGTCAATGGCCGGGTGGTTCCGTCTCGGGAATAGGTTATAAGAGTGGGGGAAAAACTCGCATTCCTTGCTCGGCTCTTCTCGTGAAATGCGGGCAGTACAGTACTCTTCCGTCTCTCCCTACGAAACAAACTCAGGCTATCACAGTGCATTTTCAATATACAATATGTAACAATCTTGTTCATACAGTAATATTGTTATTAAAAATATGTAATTTTGTTAACGAAAGTATAATTTATTTTAATGGGTTAAATTGAAATACGAAAAAAAACTATCTTCTTTTCACGATATAAAATACGCTTCATTAAATTTTTCAAATCAGTATAAATAAATATACAAAATAAAAAAAAATGTGCAAATTTTATGCAACTTTTCTCTTCATACATCTAATGACTTTATACTTTTCAAAGTGTTAATTATCAACTATTACACAAACTTAATATCTTATAACATATCCTTTGGCTTTAATAATCTCCTCACATTTTCTTTTCATTGAAGAGACAAGTTTCTTGCAAACCTCTGGGGTGATATTCTGCCATTCTTCTGCCACCATTCTTTTGAGCCTCGGAATGGATGTTACCTTGCTATTTCGCACCCTCCTTTTCAAAATTGACTAGGAATGTTCGATAGAATTTAAATTCGCTGATTGAGGTGGGATTTTTAATTGATGGTGAACTTTCCAAATGAGCCAGGTTTTGACGTTTTTTGGCAGTGTGTTTAGAGTCGTTATTATGTTGAAATATATAACTACCCTGGAAGCCAATTTTTTAAGAACTTTCTTTCAAATTTGTAACAAGAATACTCTTGTACGTCATTTTATTCATAATTCCATCAATGAAGTGTACGTTTGCGACTCCAGAGGAAGACATACAGGCCAATATCATGATGGAACCACCTCCGTGATTTACAGTAGGAAAGGCATTTTCCTTCCTGAAGGCAGAGTTTGCCTTCTTCCACACTCTGTTGCAACCATCTGAGCCCAAAAGATTTATCTTTGTCTCGTCGGGCCATATTACGATCCCAATAGTCCTCTTTAGAAACGTGTTCGTTTTCAAATAGAAGTCTTTTTATTCTATTTGACTCACTAATAATTTTTTTTTACTTGGAACCCTGTCATGATATCCATGTTTTCACAGTACACGACGAATGATCTGGTTAGACATTTCTTTTTCTGTAGCGTCTTGTACTTGTGAACGCAGTTTTTCAACACTTAACCTAAGGTAACGACGAATTTGTTGTACAACGTATCTTTCGTCCCTTTCATTTAATTTTCTTTCTTTTGGTTTTCGCCTAAAATTCGTCCAAGACCCTTCATAGGCCTATTTAAATTTGTTAGAATGTTCTGAACTGTTGAATGTGTATGTCCAACAACTTTACTTATTTCCCTTAAGGACTTGCTTTTAAGGGCACGTTGAACATAACTTTCTTCAGATCTTCTGAAAGCTGCTTTCGTTTCGCCATCTCGTACAGTACTGTCATGCTTGCAAGGTAAAAATGTAAGCAAGGGACGCCACCACTCAGCAGTAGCAAGCACGAACTGGTTAGCGTATTTTTAAACAGTGACATACAGTGAATCACTAAATTATTCGGACAATGCCTGTTTATTACTAAATAATACGGTCACATGTGCAAAAAAATATCATAAGGAATTTTAAGTGAACTGTTGGAAAGTTTACTTTTCAAAGATTGTACATAGTGCGTTTAATGTATATTTTTAGTTTGATTATGAAGCAGTAGTGGGGTACGTCATAATGTGACTTCAACATAAGTTTTCGGACACCAATCAGAGACAACAGATTAAGTTGTCTGCAGTCTATAGAATAATATAGTCAGATACACGAATAGTCAGTATATAACAGTGTGTGCCTTCAGTAGCTCAGTATTGTGTAGTGTATAGAAACAAATGGGGCGTAGAGGAAAAGACAGTATGTTCCAGCTGCGTCAATCAGTGGTTTTCCACCATGCAAGGGGAAAATCCGATACATAGCCGATATACTACAGATGAAGAAGAGCACAGTGGCGGATATTGCTCAGAGATATTCAGAGATGAAGACAGACTTGAATCGTATCTTCACTCAGGACGTCCAAGGACATTTTCCATGCGAGAAGAAGCAATAATAGTACGGAAAGTAAAAAAATCCTAGATTAAGTGCTCCAAGAATTGCTTCTGAGGTCAATGAAGAACTAGGGAAAGAAGTCCATCCCGAGACTATTAGAAAAGTTCTGAGGAGAAACAATTTTCATGGCTGGGTGGCAAGAAACAAGCCCTACATCAACAAAATAAACAAGAGTAAAAGACTACTTTTCGCAAAAGAGTACCTAGAAAAGGATCAGGATTGGTGGAATCGAATTATCTTTTCAGACGAGAGCAATTTAATATCAGCGAATCAGAAGGCCAGATTACAGTATGGCGAAGACCCAATGAAGAGTTTAGCGAACAAAATATGCAAGTAACAAGCATGGTGTTGGCAGTGTAATGGTATGGGGGTGTATGTCCGCAAGCAGAGTTGGCAATCTAGTGTTCATTGACGGATAAATGGACAAGTATTCATTACTTTCAACTCCTGAAGGATAATCTACAGCAAAGTGCGGAAAAAATGGGGATTCATGACTGGTTCGCGTTCTACCAAGATAATGACCCCAAGCATAGTCCTATATTGTACAACTGTGGTCGCTGTACCAGTCCCCCAAGGTACTCCATCCTCCTCCGCAGTCTCCAGGCATGAATGTGATCGAACATTTATGGGACAGGTTGGAAAAACAAGTGAGGAAACCCCCAATAAAATCAAAACAACATCTTAAGGAGAGGCTTCGGAAAGAATGACGAAACGTGTGCAAGGTTTACACAAGAAAATTGGTGCAAAGCATGTCTGAATGATTAGCAGAAGTTATAAAAACGAAAGGGAGGCCAGCCAGGTATTGAATATTTTTATACAGATACAGAACTAATTTTATTTAGAAATATGACCTGTCTCCGAATATTTTTGTTAACCAAAGAATGACTTAAGTTTCAATTTATTGTGAATTTTATTTCTGTTTATAACTATTAACGTATATGTTTAATTAAGATATGATTTTATATGTGTGTGTGTGTGCGTGCGTGCGTGTGTGTGTGACAAGAGTAAAGAATTATATTTTTCCATTCTAAAGTTATATGTAAAGAGACAAATGTGCTTAGCGCACTTACACCCTTCACGTCCGAATAACTCAGTGACTCACTGTAGGACAAGACGTGTAAATGTACGAACAGAAAAGTTGCATATCGAACATAACGAATAATGGAGATTTCTTTTTAAAATAACAACAGATGTTTTAAAGATACATTATAATTAAATCTAATAGCGAATATTACGAATAAACTGCACACAGTTATATAGGCATATGTGAAGGAGAAAACAAAATTGTTATCTTATTTGACAGTTAAAACAGACATTATCCCAAAAATAAGGGCTGTACGAACAAGACTGTTATATACTGTATAGTGAACAGTTTTTACGAATTAGTTGCAAGTATGTACTACATGGTTGTTCATGGCCACCGGCATGGCTCAGTCTGTTATGGCGCTTGACTGCCGGTCTGAAGTTGCGCTCGGGCGCGGGTTCGGTCCCCGCTTGGGCTGATTACCTGGTTGGGGTTTTCCGAGGTTTTCCACAACTGTAAGGTGAATGCCAGGTAATCTATGGCCAATCCTCGGCCTCATCTCGCCAAATATCTCGCAATCATCAATCTCATCGACGCTAAATAATCTAGCAGTTCATACAGCGTCGTTAAATAACAAACTAAAAATTAAAATAATGGTTGTTCATTTTAACGCTTACGACTTCAATGTCGCCGAGGGACATGAAAACTTCTGAGGTACAGTATGTACCCTACTTCATTTTCCACCGTCACTAGATTGTACTATTAACACATTGACGTCGTTTACATTCACAGTATGTATGTCTGTCTACTATGTTCAAGGAACTCTATACAGTAGTCAAGTTGTGCGTACATTGATTCCCAAAAGTGTCCCGGACCCTAAGCCTGATTATTACACATTTCTTCATAGGATAAATTTTATTTTTTTTTAATAAAAGCTACTAGAAAGAATGTTATGATGATAGAGAATGGATTAATCTTGCTCAGGATAGGGACCAATGGCGGGCTTATGTGAGGGCGGCAATGAACCTCCGGGTTTTCCTTAAAAGCCAGTAAGTAAGTAAGTAAGTAGAAAGAATGTCTGATGTCATATTAATCTACAGGTGGTTCAGGCTGATTATTTCAACCATGATCCAGTTCTCTTCTCTCTCATCACGATAAAAACAAAGTTCTTCGCCACATGAAGCAAATAGCCTATATTAATTCGAACCGTGCAATAGCTGTAGGCAGTGCTGTTTGGACTATCGTCTTCTCCACGCCCGTGTCTCTCTGAGCCACCAATAACACTAGAGGGGGGAAATACACAGTGAAATTAGTACGATTAGCCAAGAGCATGACCCTCAAATTTGTGGAAAACCTAACAGTAAATTATAATAATATCAGACAACTCAAAAGGGATTTCAATCACGGCCGTAGCTCGGTGTCTGAGCAAACCTCGTAAGGAGTTTTCCTATAATAGGCCTACACAGCTTTGCCTTCCATTACATACAGTTTTTTTCTTAGTTATTACGATTTTTACGAAGTTCTACCTATCAGAGAATATGCAAAGTATTGAACAGTAAGGACAGCCCAATTAGATACGTCATAATTTTTTGCTCATACCATAACAGAGTGGTTTAAATCCCCTTTGAGAATAGTTTATTTCTTCTAGGAGAGTGTTTCTCAATTGTTTTCAACCACAGAAGCCCATTTAACCCCGTATTGTAACTGTGGAACACTTGCAATCCGTTTTCTTCATTTTCATATTATTATTATTATTATTATTATTATTATTATTATTATTATTATTATTATTATTATTATTATTATTATTATTATTACTTTATTGTTATACATGTAAAATAGAAAGTAATAGGCTTATTTGTCATTTATCAATTTTATCGCTAAATTTTCTGTGTATGTATTCACCAAAACAAAATACCGAAACACACAGACAAAAAGCAGAAGTAGAAAATTGGCCACAGCTTTAAGCCATAAAATCATATCAAGAGAGTTTTTAACTTTTCAGATGTTCATCTAAAAAATTGTTTTTGAGAGAATAGAATTTTGAATACACATATCTTTGTTTTAAGGGGGAAAACTATTGCAATATTTTACTTTTTTATTTACTATCGGTGTAGTTTATCAAATTCATTGTAAATTAACATGATTTTCATTAAATAGGAACAGAAATTTTTCTATAGAATAGTGATTTTATTTAAAAAATAATTTTGTCTGAGATATTTGTTTTATCAAACAATTTTTTTAATTATTTAACAAATGTATTAACATTTGTATACGGTAAGACTTTGAAAGACTGTGGCCCATTACTATACAGGCTTATCACCTAATGAGATTCAAATTAATTGCACAAGACCACATTTTAACTTAGTTTGTACAGTTAAAATATTACCTTAAACATGCACTTAGTATCCCTGCTATAAACAAACCAGGTAGACCAGGAACTGTAGAACCGAAACTCATGACGTAATGCACGACTATTTGGTCTGGCCTTTGAATTGCCTGTTAAGAAAAATCAGAGGTCAACATTTTTTACAAAACATATAGAAAATGATTAATAGAATTTTCTATTGGTTAATTAAGTTTATATAACAATACAACAATATTTAACAGATTAGGTCACCGTATATATATAGAAAAGATTCTAAAATTTTTAGAAGTAAACAAGAGGTTTCAGTTAAACTGAATAATTGACGATTTAAAATTTCAATTTTGTCTTGACGCAAAGGTCTCGATGTTATTGATCTTCTCCCCACAAAATACTATTTATTTTTAATAATAATAATTAGGGGGCGGATGTTGGTGAAAAGTCATCTTTGTATTTTTCACATTAGGACGATGCGTATTAATATAGAAATCCTTTCTATCTTAATATGAACGTAATATAATTATTTCTTATATTGAATTTTTTTGACGTTTTTGAACTAATAGGTCATTTTTATATTTTTTTCGGCACTTTTTGGTCATTTTTAATACTTTGAAAAACTCTTAGAACATTTGGAATGCATTTAACTTTCTTCTTTACCAATAGATCTGTTAAATCATTTTCTAAGCAAATAGGTCATTAGTATTGAGTAAGTGAATAACAGTGAAGTTTGAGTTTTATAGTTTGGAACAGAATCTGAAGTCCATCCATTCTTCCACTGAAGGCTTCACTGAAGTAATATAAAATGCTTGATAACAACTTAGTTTAAGTGAGGGCTTTGACAGACCACCCCTGATTGGAACACATTGTAAACCCTCATTAAAATCTATAGTTTTTCCTTAAAACTTTCATTTTGTGGCATGTTTTTCTTTCCTTTATCTTTGCTAAGCTCCAGGAAGTTGCCTCGTCTCTCCGAGATTTTCAGGTCAGTCATTGAAACATGATGACTAATTTTTAAGAAGTTGTGGTGCGAGTACGGTGAATAAAATTTAAATATATTTTTCCTTAATTTCATGTATGTATGTATTTATTCACACTGCAATGGGTATATACCCGGTGGCAGTGGTAACTAATTACACTCTATAATGACGATAATTAAAAGTACATTTAATAATACTTACTTACTTACTTACTTACTTACTTACTTACAAATGGCTTTTAAGGAACCCGGAGGTTCATTGCCGCCCTCACATAAGCCCGCCAGCGGTCCCTATCCTCTGCAAGATTAATCCAGTCTCTATCATCATACCCCACCTCCCTCAAATCCATTTTAATATTATCCTCCCATCTACGTCTCGGCCTCCCTGAAAGTATTTTTCCCTCCGGTCTCCCAACTAACACTCTATATGCATTTCTGGATTCGCCCATACGTGCTACATGCCCTGCCCATCTCAAACGTCTCGATTTTATGTTCCTAATTATGTCAGGTGAAGAATACAATGCGTGCAGTTCTGTGTTGTGTAACTTTCTCCATTCTCCTGTAACTTCATCCCGCTTAGCCCCAAATATTTTCCTTAGCACCTCATTCTCAAACACCCTGAACCTATGTTCCTCTCTCAGAGTGAGAGTCCAAGTTTCACAACCATGCAGAAGAAGCGGTAATATAACTGTTTTATAAATTCTAACTTTCAGATTTTTGGACAGCAGACTGGATGATAAGAGCTTCTCCAGCGAATAATAACACGCATTTCCCATATTTATTCTGCGTTTAATTTCCTCCCGAGTGTCATTTATATTTGTTACTGTTGCTCCAAGATATTTGAATTTTTCGACCTCTTCGAAGGATAAATCTCCAATTTTTATATTTCCATTTCGTACAATATTCTGGTCACGAAACATAATCATATACTTTGTCTTTTCGGGATTTACTTCCAAACCGATCGCTCTACTTGCTTCAAGTAAAATTTCCGTGTTTTCCCTAATCGTTTGTGTATTTTCTGCTAACATATTCACGTCATCCGCATAGACAAGAAGCTGATGTAACCCGTTCAATTCCAAACCCTGCCTGTTATCCTGAACTTTCCTAATGGCATATTCTAGAGCGAAGTTAAAAAGTAAAGGTGATAGTGCATCTCCCTGCTTTAGCCCGCAGTGAATTGGAAAAGCATCAGATAGAAACTGACCTATACGGTCTCTGCTGTATGTTTCACTGAGACACATTTTAATTAATCGAACTAGTTTCTTGGGAATACCAAATTCAATAAGAATATCATATAATACTTCCCTCTTAACCGAGTCATAATACCAATAATTAATACAAATAATTAATACTAACAATAATTAATAATAATCATAATAATAATAATAATAATAATAATAATAATAATAATAATTTGGAATATTCTAAATTAAATGAAGCACGATCACTTAAAATAACATTTAAAATAAATCTAATTTGTATCTTAAGTCTAAGTTCGAACTAGAACCCACGAGTATGATATGTTCATATTTGCACAAGTACCTTTCCACATTACATTCATTTCGCTGTCAACTCACTCACTGCACTGAAACTACGACAGATTTCACTGATTCTATCCTGATTTAACTAACACTTCAAAAACATTTCACTGTTCAAATACTTTGCACTGTCACTATAAACTACAAAGCTTCCCTGACAGGAATACGTTTCACTTACACAGCACACTTCACTGACACAACATAATTCTTCACTGATACAACACTTCAATAACAAAATATCATCTACATCCTTTACATACTGTGTATAATTACCGTCTATTAGTAAAGTCCTTAAGCCTATTTTTAAATACGTTTTTGGTTGTTGGTAAAGCCTTTAGTAAGTCTGCAAGTAAAGCATTCCAATCCCTGATAGTACGATTGAGCAAAGAAAACTTTCCAGTGTCCGTCCTCTGTCTTCTTTCCCTCAATTTATATGTCATTTCTCCATTTTTAAAGGGCATTTTAATTATCATTTTAAGTGGATTTTTAGGTCATCAACACCCGCCCCTTAATAATAATTATGATGATGATGATAATAATAATAATAATAAATAATAATAATTATTATTATTATTATTATTATTATTATTATTATTATTATTATGTTAGAAATATGGCCTGATTGTTGCTGGTCTCACCTTCGCCCTCAACAGCTCTCCAAAACATGCGACAATTAGGAGTTATTATGTCATATTTCCAATACCTTTTAGGGCATAAGTTCATGCATATTTCTACTGACCTAGAACTGTAGAAATATGCATGAACTTATGCCTAAAAGGTATTGGAAATATGACATAATAACTCCTAATTGTCGCATGTTTTGGAGAGCTGTAGAGGGCGAAGGTGAGACCATCAACAATTAGGCTATATTTCTAACATTCCTTTGTTCTGTTTATTTTCAAAACTTACATTTGGTGAAACCAGTTACCTTCAAACTTCATTTAAGCACGAAATATTTCTGAGTAAAGGAGATCCAGAATAAAAAACCAAACCTAAATAAAATCTCTCTCTATTATTGATACAGACCATGTGAATAATACTTGAAGAACTCTTAAAACTATTGTAATGTGGCAAAAAAGATATGCTTTTCTATAGTTTTTAGTCAAATAATATGTCTTAATTATAAAATATGCAAAGTATTTATTTATATGATCAACAAAAGAGTGTCCTTGTGTTTAGAAAAACTAGAAATATGTTTAATTTAACTAAATTTGGCAAAAGATATGAGGATAAAAATATTAGGCCTTTGTAGCCAATATTATTATTATTATTATTATTATTATTATTATTATTATTATTATTATTATAACTGCTGAACCATTTATAACCGAACCCACACTTTTCGAAGTCGAAATTACGATAGAAAAACCAAAAAATTGTAAGTCTCCACGTATCGATCAAATTCCAGCAGAATTAATACAAGACGGTGGAAGCGCACTATCTAACGAAATTTATAAGCTTGTACTTGCTATTTGGGAAAAGGAAATTGTACCAGAACAATGGAAGGAGTCCATAATCGTACCTATTTTTAAGAAGGGGTACAAGACTAACTTTATTAACCTTCGAGGAATATCTCTTTTGTTGACGCCGTACAAAATTTTGTCGAATATTCTTTTGAGACGATTAACTCCATATGTAGATGAAATTATTGGGGATCATCATTGTGGTTTTAGGCATAATAGATCAACTATTGATCATATATTTTGTATTCGACAGGTAACGGAGAAAAAATGGGAGTATAATGGTACAGTGCATCAGTTATTCATATATTCCAAAAAGGCATATGACTCGGTTAAGAGGGAAGTTTTATATGATATTCTTATTGAATTTGGTTTTCCCAAGAAACTAGTTCGATTAATTAAAATGTGTCTCAGTGAAACTTACGGCAGAGTCTGTATAGGTCAGTTTCTGTCAGATGCGTTTCCAATTCACTGTGAGCGAAAGCAAGGAGATGCACTGTCACCTTTACTTTTTAACTTTGCTCTAGAGTATGCCATTAGGAAAGTCCAGGATAACAGAGAAGGTTTGGAATTGAACGGTTTACATCAGCTTCTTATCTACGCGGATGACGTGAATATGTTAGGAGAATATCCACAAACGATGAGTGAAAGCACGGGAATTGTACTTGAAGCAAGTAAAGCCATCGGTTTGGAAGTAAATCCCGAAAAGACAAAGTATATGATTATGTCTCGTGACGAGAATATGTACGAAATAGAAACATAATAATTGGAAATTTATCCTTTGAAGAAGTGGAAAAATTCAAATACCTGGGACCAGCACTAACAAATATAAATGATACTCGGTAGGAAATTAAACACAGAATAAATATGGGCGATGTGTGTTATTATTCGGTTGAGAAGCTTTTGTCATCCAGTCTGCTGTCAAAAAATCTGAAAGTTAGAATTGATAAAACAGTTATATTACCGGTTGTTCTTTATGGTTGTGAAACTTGGACTCTCACTTTGAGAGAGGAACATAGATTAAGGGTGTGTTTGAGAATAAGGTGCTTAGGAAAATATTTGGGGCTAAGAGGGATGAAGTTACAGGAGAATGGAGCAAGTTACACAATGCAGAACTGCACGCATTGTATTCCTCACCTGACATAATTAGGAACATTAAATCCAGGCGTTTGAGATGGGCAGGACATGTAGCACGTATGGGCGAATACAGAAATGCATATAGAGTTTTAGTTGGGAGACCGGGGGGGGAAAAATACCTTTGGAGAGGCCGAGACATAGATGGGAAGATAATATTGAAATGGATTTGAGGGAGGTAGGATATGATGGTAGCGACTGGATTAATCTTGCTCAGGATAGGGCCCAATGACGGGCTTATGCGAAAGTGGTAATGAACCTCCGGGTTCCTTAAAGTAAGTATTATTATTATTATTATTATTATTATTATTATTATTTGTAATTTTATTATTATTATTTCTTATTGTTTTATTTATATCAATTATGAGGTTCAAAGCCGTCTCCGGACAGTTAATAAACAAACATTGTCCTTGTTTATTATTATTATTATTATTATTATTATTATTATTGTTATCATCATCATCATCATCATCACTATAATGAACTTACCTTTGAAGTAATGGGATCACAGTCTTTATACTTGGCGTAAACTAGAAGTCCTGTAAAGCAGCTCATCACAGATAGAATCAATATACCTATCGTGGATAATACAACTGATCTGGAAAAAAGGTGTAAATATTAACAGAATTTCTTTGTCATCTAGTATGACTAATAGGCTACCTGAGAAACTTACATGCGTGCCATGGAATACGACGGCAGAGACACATATCTCTGCACCATACTCTGGTTTAAAGTCACGAATGGAATGAGAAAGAAAGTGCCTCCAAACACCATGCTCCAGAAAGTTATTCTTTCGAAGGGTGAAGGGTTCATCCTGTAGGAATAAACATAAACTAGTTATATATTTTATATGATTTTCCATTTGTAAAACGGTTTTGTGGCAAGTCTTATAAGAGTACATTATATTACCGCGTCATTCCTATTCCATTGTTCAGCAAGAACAACGTTGTAATGATAAAGGAACCTAATTTTTCATTTTCTAAAATATTTACATTTATTTATTATCAACCATCATTAAGAAGTAAACCAAAACTTTCTCTTCTCACACGGGTGGGAAAATATTCGTTTTCGTGTGGCATACAAAATGCATTTCCATAAACCCTAAAGTTACATTGTAAAAGGTTTGGTCTCTAAGTACCAGTGAATTAATAATGGTTCTCTAAGACAACAGTAATGCGAAAAAACTAGCTTTGGAATGTACAGTTTAATTATCTTTCTTACCGCTGAACTATAATTTGCCTCTGGCTGTTGTTCAGCACACAAATAATAAATAAATAAATAAATAAATAAATAAATAAATAAATAAATAAATAAATAAATAAATAAAATAAAGATATAAGTACTTCCCTAAACTTTCAGTACTTGCCAATAATAATGATAATGATAATAATAATAATAATAATAATAATAATAATAATAATAATAATAATAATAATTATAATAATAAATAGTAGCACATTCCTTTAAAAGTAACAGGAACAGCATTTACTATATTTTTATTCACTCCACTGTTTCTTATTTCTTTTCATATGCATCCTTGACGCTTTTCTATAGAACGTGGGCAATTCTGGAAGGCTTTGTACTTTAAATAACCTCATATAAAGAAATCTAGTACACTCAGATCCAAGATTATCGGCCAAGTTAAGTCCCCAAATCTTGAAATCCATCAGTTTTGAGGGTTCTCAATCTTTCTCTTGCAGTATACATCGTTGCACCATTTGTTGAAAGAGAGGGTTATTTATGCTAAGTTTGCGCGCAAACATCGGAATAGTCATTACCAGAAACTTTCTCACTGCTGAGCGGCTCAGACGTCTTGCCATGGCTAAGCTGTTCGCAGTCGTTCATTGTTCTCGGACATTCGAACGGAATGTGTAATGAAATCATTAAAAATTATGTTAACACTGCCTTTAACACAAAAACTGCTAAAGCGTTTTAAAATCATACCCTATTTGGGCATTGGATAAAAAAATTGAATTATAAGGACAAAGTACATCAGTTATTTGTGCATTTATGACTCGGTTAGGAGACAACACATATAATATTCTTATTGAAAGCGGTACTCTCAACAAACTAGTTCGATTAATTAACCCATATGAAGGGTACACGGGAAAAACGATCAAGGTCCATCAAAAATCGAAATTGAGTTAATAATGCGATCTTATAGTGCAAAAGAAGTACTATCCTGTGGTCTAGCTAGTAATAAGAAATAATCGTTCTTGATATTCCACTACGTCAATTTCTATTAAATACACAAATAACAAAGTATTAAGTGCTTAAACGTTAAAATTCGTTTTTCTCGAAACTTTCTAAAATGGACCTTGATCGTTATTCCCGTGTACCCTTCATATCTGCCTAGTGTTGCGTTTTCGCAACATTGTGCATTAACTATTATTCTGCAAAAATGCAAAGGAATGAATTACAAAATTAACTTTTGATTGCTGTGTATACTAGAAGAATCAAAGGAGCCTGCAGCACAATAATTAACTTCCATTTCAGTTTCATGTGGCGGTGCGAAAATTATGAAAATATTCAACAAAAAAAGTTATGGGCATGATGTGTCTCAATGAAGCGTGTAGCATAGTTCGTATAGGCCAGTTACTGCATGATATGTTTCCAATTCACTGCGGGATAAAGCAAGAAGATGCACTATCACCTTAACTTTTTTAATTTGCTGTAGAAAATGCCATTAGGAAAGTCCACGAAAACAGCGTTTTAAATTGAACGGGCTCTATCAGCTGCGTGTTCATGCGGATGGCTTGAATATGTTAGAATGTTAGGAGAAAGTTCACAGACAATTAGGGAAAACACAAGATTTTACTTGAAGCAAGTAAGGAAATCTAGATTTGGAAGTAAACCTCAACAAAAAAAAAAAATTTCCATGTCTTGTAACCAAAACGTAGCACGATATGGAAATATAGAAATTGGAAATTTATCCTTTGAAAAGATGGAAAAATTCAGATATATTGGAGAAACAGTAACAAAAAAAAAATGGCACTATAGAGGAAATTAAGCGCAGAATAAGTATTGCAATATCTGTTATTAATCAGCTGAGAAGCTATTGTCAGCCAGTCTGCTCTCGAAAAAGGTTATAGTTAGAATTTATATAACAGTTTTATTACCGGTTGCTCTGTATTGTTGCAAAACTTGGACTCTCACTTTAAGAGAGGAACAGAGGTTAAGGGTGTTCGAGAATAAGATGCTTAGTAAATGTTTGGATCTAAGATGAAGTTAGAGGAGAATGAAGAAAGTTATATAAAGCAGAACTGCACGCATTTTTTTTTCTTCACCTAAGGCCCGTAACACACTTGCAGAATTTTTTCCAGCGAGAAATGTGTTGCGAGAAAATTAAAAAAATTGATAACATGGATTCAAATGGACGTCCACACACTGGAAGAGATTCTCGCTCAAGGCAACAACCTCGCGCGAGTTTCTCGCTGGAATCGGTAGCTCAGCGAATTTTCTTGACACATTTATCAAAAATGTTTGACATTTTATACTCTTTATGACGATTGAATGTAAAAGAAGATATCACAGGTGGCGATGAATTGTATTGTTTTTATTTGAAAATGAGGAAAGTTGGCTGATAATTTCAGTCAGAAACTTATCGAACTTGTACGATATCACCCGTAGGCCTATTTATATGATACATGGGATGAAAACTATAAAAACGCGAAACTTAAAGAAGAAATCTGGGGACAAATATCAGATTATCTGAAAATAAATAGGGCTATATGGCTATATTTTATTTTGATGAGATTTAATAGTATTGATTGAACATTTGAAATAATGTATCTATAGGTCTTAACAGTTTACGTAATTTTAATCAGAATATAGCAAAGAATTATCTATCATATCATGAATAGCAAAAAAAAAAAAAAAACTCCTGAAATAACGCGTAAACATATCATCATTCAAATCGAAACCAGTGTCCAAAACTCGCCCTTATTTTCCTAAGATACAATTTTATTTTCAGATATTTCTGGCTTTAATTTTAGACCTACTTCTTCTTTGCATGAACAAAATATGTTTATGTAACTCCACTTCCTCATCATCTGAATACTCAGATTCAACACAGCGTTCGTACGTAGTTCGTAAAGTACGACATTATAGGCCTAATTTGAAGCTGTAGTCAGGTGGTCCAGCGATAGTAAGATATTTTTTCTCCTATATAAGTTATAGTATAGCTTCATTTTAGATATTTCTATATTTCTTTGAGATGTTTAACCTACGCGACGGGGATCAGCGAAGCGCGTAATAGGCTCTTTATTCACTCAGTCTGACAGGCGCCTAACGCATTTAAAACCAGTAGACGCGAGGTAGGTTACTGAACTTTAGCATAGCATAAGGGGGTTTTTCCCGTCTAGGAACGCGTTTGTAGCGTTGTTCGAAGCTTGCAAACAATAGTAGCGTCTGGTGAGCGCGTCACCTTAGTGAGTATTTAAAAGGACGGCGTACCGAGACGCGTGTCAGAATATTACCGGCCAGTGAGCCGATAGTGTGTTTGGTCAGAAGACTGCCGGCCAGTGGCGTGTTTACTCACTTATACAATCTACGGCCTGTGAGCCGATCGCGTGAGTACTAATAATTTTACCGGCACTTGTTACGATCGTGTATATCTTATCATTCTCAGTTTTCCAGCCGCTCGAAGTGATAAAGTGTAGATTTCTCACTTTTTAGCTTTATGATTTACTCAAAAAGTGACAGCAGCTATTTTAAACTGGCATTAGACGAGACGCCGAAATCACACGGAAGACAACAGCCAGTATTCCGTCGCTTGGACTCATTTAAGGGACGTGAGTCGAATAAATATACTAAGTGGAACTTTACTCCTTGGTTTTCTTTTCGTGAGAATGACAAACATCATATTATATCCTACGCCCACAAAACCACAAGGTCCCTGAGAAGAGATCGCCTCTACCGGGAGACAAGATCTTCCACCGACGTCGGACTGAGCTAGTCGACTTCTCATCTGTCTGCGACGAGACAGAGAGGAGGGCAACCATCGCAATTGGCGCAACCAACACGTGCCACCAGGTAAAACCGTCGCAACTTACAGGTTATATATTTAAGTACGACAATATACGTAAATACATAACCTATAATATTTCCCCCAACGAGTCATTACTGTAATCAGAAAAATGCTTTCTGCATGAAGGCAGTGCATAGATGATCATAGCGAGGTGTGATCTGTGATAGCGAGAACTCGCCAAGTGTGTGGAGGAAGGCTCTTCGCCTCTTTCTCGCAACACATTTCTCGCTGGCGAAAACTCTTCAAGTGTGTTACGGGACTAACACAGTAAGGAACATTAAATCGAGGCGTTTTAGATGGACAAGGCATGCAACACGTTTCGATGAGTCCAGAAATGTATATGGAGTAGGTCTATTAGTTGGAAAACCTTAGAGAGGAAGACATTTAAGGAGGCAGAGGCGTAGATGGGAGGATAATATTAAAATAGATTTGAGGGAGGTGGGATATGATGGTAGGGGCTGGATTAATCTTGCTTAGGATAGGGACCGATGGCGAGCTTATGTAAGGGCGGTAACGAACCTCCGGGTTCCTTAAAAGCCATTTTTATGTAAATACCCATAAGTAAACATAATTATATTATGAAGACTTCCTCACTCGAAGAATTTAATTCTCCCTCCCTCTTCGGCTGTGCTCCACACTGCAGCGAACCCACCCTTCTCAATCAACCCCAGAACGATAACTGTAACACTGCAGATAATGATGACGCAGCCTTGTAGAAAGTCGACGTACACCACGGCCTTGATCCCTCCCTGAAAGGAAATGCAAAGTGTGCGTTAATATCCATATTAGTATTAAGAATATTTATTCAGTTGCTACAGTGAGTCCCGGTAAACGTTCCAGGTGTTTCTGTCGGTCGACCAGCGGCAAGTCCTGCACGCTATCTCCGCCAGAGCAGTGTATATTAGAGAGTACCGCATTCTCGGCGGCGGCAGCCATATTTACTCCTTGCTCGGCACAGAAGCGTAAGCAGTAATGCTAGAACGATGGTGATTAAAGGCGATTTCATACATGTTTTTGTGGTTTATTGAACACAGGAGACAAGAATTAATAAACATTATTGTCATAGCGAAATGACTCATGAGAGATAACACTTTATTAGTTATGTTATGTCCATTTCAATAGGGATAACATCAGCAATGTTCTAGTGCAATTCTCACGCCAACATTTCGACCGCCACATTTAGCAAATTGTTGTCGTGTATTTGCTATAACAGACAATTTTCTTAACAATAAATATATTCTAGTCCTGAAATAGTGATAAGACTTTTTAAAATATATTATAACGAATTGGGAACGTATGAGGTGAAGTGTTAATGAATAAAGACTTCAAATCGTTTAGTGTCAATACATTTTTTACCAACGTTTCACATTTTTCTGGATTTAGAATTATATCAAACACGAATTTATAAGGGTATACGTGACATTTCCATGTACGACTTGAGAGTCACTAATATGCTAATAAAATTTATAGATTCATCCTTGTTATCAGTTATTAGGTGTGAAATACAGTTTACACAAATATTATACAACTTATTTTGTTTTATTTTGAACAAAACTGATCCCAACAAATAGTAAAGAGCTTGTTGTTCACTCAAGTCAAAATTTCCATTTTCAGTTAAATTAAAATTTAGCCTATATTAATTTCTTTTGCTCAGATTCATCTTTACTAGACCCTTTCTGTTTTGGGTTTACTTACATCTGTACCTAGAAACTCAACTAATTGTTTAGAATCGCAAACTTCCCCAAAGGTCTTTTTCCCTCCGGCTTCCCAACAATACTCTATATTGATTTCTGGATTCGTCCATACGTGCTACATGCCCTGCTCTTCTCAAACGCCTGGATTTAATGTTCCTAATTATATCAGGTGAAGAATATAATACGTGCAGTTCTGCGTTGTGTAACTTGCTCCATTCTCCTGTAACTTCATCCCTCTTAGCCCCAAATAATTTCCTAAGAACCTTATTCTCAAGCACTCTTAATCTCTGTTCCTCTCTCAAAGTGAGAGTTCAAGTTTCACAACCATACATAACAACCGGTAATATAACTGTTTTATAAATTCTAAATTTCAGATTTTTTGACAGCAGACTGGATGATAAAAGCTTTCCAACCGAATAATAACATTCATTTCCCATATTTATTCTGCGTTTAATTTCCTCCCGAGTGTCATTTATATTTGTTACTATTGCTCCAAGATATATTAATTTTTCTACCTCTTTGAAGGATAGATTTCTAATTTTTATATTTGCATTTCATATAATCTGGTCACGAGACATAATCATATACTTTGTCTTTTCGAGATTTACTTCCAAGCCTATCGCTTTACATGCTTCAGTAAAGTTCCCGTATTTTCCCTAATATTTTGTGTATTTTCTCCTAATATATTCATGTCACCCGCATAGACAACAAGCTGTAATGCTAATTCAGTACAACAGCAATTGATTACACATTGATTAACTGCACAACAACACGGCATTCTTCATGATAACGATGGAAAATGACACTAGAAACCTGTGTTCCTACGCAAGTCTTACGGTGTACTGAGTCTCCGCAGGAGTAAATATGGCCGCCGCGTCGGCATTTGTCGGATCAAAAGAATGCGGTACTCTCCAATATACACTGCTCTGATCTCCGCTGTTCGCAAGGGCGATCTCACGAAGCTTTGCCGAATTAAGTTATACCACAGTCTACTATATACAATCACGAAGCTTGAGTTTTCAGGGTGCTAGAAACAATAGACTGTGACGGTACTATTTTGCATTGCCTGTAATGAGGCGATATTAGCGATCCTAGTGGTGAGCAACTATCTAATGTTTGCATATTTACTACGTATTGAGCTTCGCGACTGTATATACTAGACTGTAGTTATACGTACTAAGTTACATTTTTATCATTCGATACTCACCCTTCCCACAGTAGCTGCTGGAAGTTTTGCAAATCTTGTGTGATACATAACCCACCACCACCACCACCACCACCACCACCACCACCACCACCACCATCATCATCATCATCATCATCAACTATTCGGTTTAGGTTTAAAGGCCTGTTCCGACTACACAAGTTTAAAAATTGATCTTTCCAAAGTTTCTTTGGTGTTCCATTTACATTACAAACTCATTTTCACAAAATTAGTGACTTAGGTCCTTTCGTAAATAACCAATTCTAATATACTCGCCTGTCGTTAAAAAACTGTCACATACAATCAAATTTCAAACACATATGCATTTTTAACTGAAAACATATGTCGTATTCACGGACATTAGGTGACAGTTTTTTTATTACTCGGTTATTTATTGAAGCTTTATCAAGTATTGTGTTTTCAGCTTCGATAGAATTAGTGACAGCGAGATGATACCAACGATTCATCATGGTATCACCCGACATTC
Source organism: Periplaneta americana (assembly GCF_040183065.1). Taxonomy (NCBI): domain Eukaryota; kingdom Metazoa; phylum Arthropoda; class Insecta; order Blattodea; family Blattidae; genus Periplaneta; species Periplaneta americana. The sequence goes on along the minus strand of NC_091129.1, from coordinate 86,163,976 downwards.
TCCATAGAGTTAGGAAAAATAACGCCTAATGCCTAAACTACGCCAATACCTAAAGTCAGTACTCACCAGCATTGTGTAGACGATACAAAGAATACAGATCACTGGGGCAATGACTTCGAAGGCGATGCCGGATACTGTAACAAATTAGGGCCGCAAATAAAATTCCAAAGGATTGATCCTATGCCTGTGACGCCTTATCTTGACTGATGCTGAAACAGTCTGGTGAAATGAGGCTATTATATTTTCTGACATTGCATTCAAAATTGCTGCACAGTTACCCAAGTAAAATTCTCTGTTGCTCACCTCGACTCACTGCTATCGATGAGACATAGACCATTATTGATAGGAACAAGACTTGGTATATTATGCACAGCGCTGAGGCCATAATGCGAACAGGCATGTTGAATCTCAATTGCAGATACTGGAAGAGGAATATTGATGCACCATTATATATAAATATTTTAGCAATATTAATAACTACACAGTCACGAAGTTTGAATTGTTGAGGGTGTTAGGAACAATAGAATGTGCCGGTACTATTTCGCATTGTCTGTGATGAGGTGATAGCGATCCTAGTGGTTAGCAACTATCTATGGATGCATATTCCCTACGTATTGACCTTCATGACTGTATATACTAGACCAGACTTGGAGAACTGGGCGACAATTGTGACGTTACGTCACTCTTCGGAATACGTCTCTCACCCCTTCCTTCCATCCCAGCGTCATTGACTTAGTAGGGGAGGGGATTTGTATTCAGTGTCTGTCTTATGTGATTGCGTATGGGCCACAGATACGTCATTCAATGCCGGTGGACTGTGGACGGGGAGCCAACGCTTTCCCCGAGCTTTCCACCCCTCTCTCGCCAGTTCTGCATCCCTGTACTAGACTGTGGCAGAACATTATGTAGAAACAACCATGTACATATTGACTTGGACGAAAAAATAAATTATCTTTTTTCAATATTCAAGGCTGCATCGGACTGATATTCTAAGATTTCGTGAAAATATAAGTAAAACAGATAAACATCTATTGCTTCACGTTAAAGTAATAACAACAGCAAGAAAGCGAGCTTCCAATCCTAAACGTAATAGGCAACAATTGGCTGCATTCTACATAACAGGACAACGTTTTCATCGATATTTTATTTAGACTTACCTCAATATGTAATTTCATTTGAATGAAAAGATGAGCGGTATAAAATTTGTGTTCAGTGAACGTAATAGGCAACAATTGGCTGCGTTCTACATAATAGGACAACGTTTTCATCGCTATTTTACTTAAACTTACCTCAATATGTAATTTCATTTGAATGAAAAGATGAGCGATATAAAATTTGTGTTCAGTGAAGCGTGGGTACACTACAATTTGAATGAAAATAGTTTATTTCCATTGTTCTGTTGATAATGATTTAAATCCAATCTATTTATTTCATTATCTTTCAAGAAAATCTAATTTGAAGTACTATACTTTAATTATAAACTTGTGTGAATATGTTTTCATTTACCTAAAAGTTACAAAAATTGGTGATGCAGAGTTACTATGTAATAGTTTTTTTAGCTTTTCTAAAAAAACTGTAAAAGTGGATTTAACTTGATTTTTATTACTGTATAAGCTCTTTAATTACTGTATAATATTGATAGTGATAGTTATATTATTTTTGTGTTACGAGTATAAATGCGTCGGCGGAACGCCATATAGTGTACTGTGTTTAGTGAAATAGGCTATGACTTATAACAAGTAACTAAAATTATGTGTAACAAAGTATATGACTAATAGTTAAATTTTATTTACTTATGTAATGATGTAATATTTTTTTCTTGTGTCCAAGCAAATATTATTATGCCATGAAATCCAGATAAATACGTCGCTTGGTTGCATCATATAACATTGCGTTAGGTTTGACGTTGCGTAGTTAACTACACCACATTAAATAAGTAAATAATAATTTTATTAGGATCTCCTCTCATTTTAGTAAAATATACAGTTAGTAGTCCGATATAAGTGAAGTTTTATATTAGTTAAATTAATTCAATACACACTGTATGCACTATACGGTGCATTCACATACTCACTTCAAATGTTGAGGTAATTTTGAGTTCGAAGAACACTGGTAGAAAGATATAGTATGTGATGAGACTCACAAGTATGTGGCTAATACAATAAACCGAGTAGACCGTCCCGAATAAGTAGATTTCTGCTGGCACTGACAAGATCGTCACTCCAGAAATTAACCTGAAGCAAAATAATATGAATATGATCCTGTACTTATAGAGTATTTGTTTAACTAATATGTTGTGAGCGTTGCCATAAACAGTACGCAAGAAATCAGAATGATAATTTTGTCATTATTTATAGTTGAAGAATAAACAAATATCTCGCGAGATAACGTATAGGACAGGACAAAGGCTTGCCAATCTACTAATTCTCTTATTTGTAGGTTCATACTGCTATTTTTTCTGGAAATTCCAACGGATCTAATTTAATTCCTCTCTATGAAGCAATTATTGCTGTCGTTACGAACTTCATATAGGCCTATTGCTTATACCAGCCCTGGCATAAAGGGGCAAGAAAAAAATAAAGAAGATACCCTCGCTCATATACTTTCCTCTTCATCACTTTAGAAACGAACACATAATAAAGCACTGTGCGTCAGTAGTGGATTCTAGGCAACCAGAAGAGTCGAAAACTATGATGCATGTCTTATACAATCCGTCACTTAAGAATGCTTGCCTTCAAGGTCTATTCGTATCGGTCCGAAACATAACTGTTACTGTTATTCTAGAGTGGGGAGTTAAGGTGTAATCTGCAGTATATCAATTGAGCTATTTACGCTCAGGCCTAGTTTATATGCATTGTACTAAAAGTTACAGACCTTACTTGAGTTAAGAACACAAATTATGACGATTTATTACAAATTCTTTTAGCGTCTTTTCATGTCCTTTGATAGACAAGTAAATGAAGTGGTATCCACTGTATATTCCCAAATTTATCTTTATTATATGACGTAATTAAACTCCAAGTTCAAAGTATTTACAGGAAAGCATTAGTAACGATTATTTTAACACATTCTTTTGACAGTTATGTCTCGAAATTTCAACGTGCGGAGACAAATTTTGTAAGAACGTTGTTTATGAAATATCATGCAAATAAATATATCATATAGTACAGCGTTTCTCAAACTATGTTCCGCGGACCACTTGTGGTCCGCCCTTGTGGTCCTTAAAAAAAGACAAGAAACAATAAGATTCGAATGAATTGCGTATCATACTGTAGCTTAAAATCTCAGAGTTTGGAAATAGCAAATGGCAATCAAATGTTCACTTTTTCTCCCAATACAGACATTTTATGAAATTTATTACTCTATCCGTCTATTGACTTCCCACTCTACTCTCAGCAACAAAATAGGGATTTAAAGCACTGTATACGTGGTGCTTCTCGACATCTTTTCCCTGCACATCTGGTGCCGCGACTGTAACCCAGCCAGGGACAACCCGAATTCATAACAGAGGACCAAAGTACCGAATCTTAATTCAATTTTAAAATATAAGTATACTGGTATTAAAATATGCTACCAAAATGATAAATTTGCTTTCGAAGGGAACAAGAGTAAGATGGTCCGCGGAACTGTTCTGACTTCAAAAAGTGGTCCCCACTTCAAAAAAGTTTGAGAAACGCTGATATAGTACATACGCCTCAAAGTAGCAAGCCGTCTCGTTCGCGCAAGCGCATAGAGTAAATCTCCCCTACCACTGTCCGCCTACTGCAATGTTCTGTGGACTAGAACGGTACAGCTCAGTTCTAGTAACAGTTGCAAAGGCTATATTCTGTGTAAGAACATATTATCTAGCCTATGTGTGGCTGTCTTTTATGATAAAAGTATTTCTTCTATTATGATGAGTAATACATTATCGGGCAAAGTTCTTCATAGTCAAACTAGCGAGGTAATTTATAATAGGCCTAAGATGGAATTCATGGAAATAGAAAGCGGGGCCGGGATATTTCTTATGGATGTTAAGAAGGTGCGGCAAAGAATGGCAGCTGCAGTAGGAATTTCCTAAGATGTCGTTAACTATGGATTGCTCCAAACAACACTACATTCAAAATGTGTGACGTCATAGCACTGACAAGGAAAAAATTAATGAAATTACGTAAGTGTCTTGGAAGAAGACGTGTGAAAAATCCATGAAATTTGAAGATGAGTGTGTGAAGCAGATTTCTCTAATAGAAGAAGCGTGGACAGTTGCAGTATTCGTTTAGGTGTGGAGTCCAGCGGAGAAGAAGAAGAAGAAGAAGAAGAAGAAGAAGAAGAAGAAGAAATAGAAGAAGGAGAAGGAGTGAGCAGCGATTCAGATGGAAATTTATCGGGAATAAAATAGATCCCTTTGCAATGACTAAATAGAAACTCAATATTGTGTCTTCCTTTCATTGTTTTGTTCATATTGTGAGGTAAATAAGTGATCTATTTTCCTCGATTTATAGTGAAACATTTAAGTTTAATGATAACACTATATTCTACAATTTGGACACATATAACTAGAAGAATGATGGAACATTGGTGTATCATATATTATACTAATGAATAGGCAATTAGAAAATAAATCATTAACACGAATAATATAAAACGAATTGCTATGTATTAAAATACAGCTCAATATATTATAAAGAGACTGCATCTTGAATACATTGTCCAGAGATCAATTTTTTAGATAATATGTATCGCAGCGTATTGTATTGTATTGTATTGTATTGTATTATATCGTATTGTATTGTATTTATTAACATTCCATGGTATTCATGCATTGCTTTACAGCTAGAATATGGAACAAGTCAAAAAAATTAATACTATTATAAAGTCTTAATTTATAGTCATAGTCTAGAAGAAATATATACTGACGAGATTTACAATACAGTCTACTAGTACAACACATAGTTTTAGTAGACTATCAATTGCATGAAGTGTTATTGAATGTCATGAATTCACCTACAGAATAGAAGGCGTGAGAAATTAGGCACTTCTTTAATTTTTCCCTAAATAATCTTATGTTTTGAGTTTCATTTTCATATCGATAGGGAGGCTATTAAAAATTTTTACTGCCATATAACGCACTCCTTTTTGATAACACGATAGACTTGCCGATGGAGTATGAAAGTAATTTTTTTTTGACGTGTATTTATGCTATGAACTGTTGAATTAGTTACAAAGTTTTCAAGATTACATACGAGGAAGATTATTAATGAAAAGATATACTGACAAGCCATGGGCATTATTTGTAGTTTTTTGAAAATAGCCCTACACGATTTCCTAGATTTGGCACCTACTATTATTCTAATTACTCTTTAGATGAGCCCCCTTCGTTACTGATGCCCCCCTGTACCCTGTACCACCGCCCCTCTCCAGGCATCTTCCTACCTTGAGTTATCTGTAGACTAAGTTATACTATTATATGGTACAATAAATAGGCCTATTATAGAATATATAATTATACGATCTAAATAGTTAATGCAATTTTTTCATTCAAATTTAATTTGCATTAAAGAAGGTCTGTATGCAACAAAGATAAAAGTAGAATTTTATTGATCTGTGACACGTAGTCGTTGTTATTGTATGATTGTTCCTGATTAGCATTAATTGCTTCGAATCATTTTACTTATACTGCCTGAGGATCATTGTGTGAAAAGGGGTTGAAGTGTTGCCGCTTACGTGACAATAAGGGAAGCGCTGATAGGTAAGACACTCATCGCTCGGCTTCCGTGCAGATATTCCTCTATGGTATCGTTCTTCTTGCCCCAGATGCTATAATAGACGCCGATAAGTATAGAAGCCAGCATCATGAGACTGAAGATCGTGATGTCCGGCCATCCCATCTGCTTACCATGTAGCATACCTTGGATACTTTCTGTTGTATTCATATCGCTCCAAAATTATTCACTCACTGCAAATCAAGAAAATTGGAATATAATTTTCAGTGAATATACTGCTCTGGATTTCATATCCGTATATAGAATTTTATTTTTTTTATTCTAGTAGCAGTATGATTTCTGATAGTGTAAGGAGTATATGCTTTTCATTGTATATGACATTTGTGATTTAAAACAATATATTTCCAAGAGTGATAAAATTCCTTAGTAAAACCGAGAGTTCTATGTCGTATGTATGCTAGGGTGGAGTGAAAATAAAAAGTTTATGGAATCAAAATGTAATACCAGGGAAAAGTTGTCGGGTGATATCATAAAGAGCAATGCAAAATATATTTTCTCTAAATTAATATTTATAGGTGCCCCAAGAGCATATTATTTTGAAATTTTCACAAAATTTTGAGGTTCAGATTTTTTTGCGAGAGAACATTCTCGAGTGATTTAATCTGAACAGGATACCAGGAACATGCTAAAAATTACATGTTAAAAGACTCTGCATATTTTTGGTCCTCTGTTGTTTTATTTTGTAGTGCCACACAAATTTCAGTTTATGAGATAATTGGGATTAATCCCAAAACTCTTAGGTATGATATAATTAATATAATAAAATTAATGGAAATTCGTTCTTCTTATGTTGCAGGGTATTTAAACCACAATATCTATAATATTAATACCAGAAACCTGACCTTCTACCCTGTATTCACTATGCCAAAGGGGCTGAACTCATCACAATTACTTATGTATCATGACGTAATGAAATAATATCTATGGGTCAAAAATGAATTAAAATCTGATTTCAAATCAAACGAATCTACTGTTGGAGAGATTTCAGAAAGAGTTTCTATCAAAACTAAGGAAATCCAGGTAAAGGCATAAATTCCGAAAGTCAGTCATACAAGAATATTACAACTGATTCGTGCTACCATGATCAATACACAAACTTAATGAAGCCTTGTAAGAAACGACATAGTGACGACAACTAAAATGACAACATTGCAAAATTCGAAGAATGAGCAAAGAAACTATTTGATATATATATAGTTGCAAATGGAAAATAATTTAATACTGTAGGCCTAATTTTCATAAAGACCGCCGTGTTCCAAAACAAGAAAAAATGTTTTGCTAGAGCAAAGAAGAGAAAGAAGGATGATAATTAGACCTGTTGATTCAGTTACCACTCAGAAGGAAATGAAAAAGAAAATAAGAGTAAATTCTAACTAAAAAAAATTAATGGTCTGAAATGGAATTTTTGTCATATCTTATGTAAAATACTATGTATTTTATCCCTCTGGATCCCCTAAAAAATAATCTATACTGCAACCCCAATTTAGAGTCTCCCAAATAAAGTTTCAATATGTGATATTACAGCAATTCATTAGCTATGTAATGAAAAACAAAATAATAGAACAAATATACAAATTATGTAATTTTAAGAAACTTCATACTGCTGCTACTACTACTACTACTACTACTACTACTACTACTACTACTATTACTACTACTGTTACTACTACTACTATTATTACTATTACTGCTACTACTACTACTACTACTACTACTACTACTACTACTACTACTACTACTACTACTACTACTACTACTACTACAACTTATGTAGGGCCTATACATATGTAGGTTGTATTTTAAAATTAGGTATTTAATTTATGTTTTATTATTAATTGTAATGATTGTGTTAAATTGTATTGTGTATTCGTAGTGTATTGTGTATATAATTGTATTGTTATTGTATAATTGTGTTGTGTATTGTAAATTTTATTGTGTATTGTTTATCATTTTATTTTGTATTATTTATATTGCGTATACCACTGCCACCGGGTGCTTGCCCACTTGCAGTGTAAATAAATACATACATACTACTACTATTACTACTACTACTACTACTGCTACTACTACTACTACTACTACTACTACTGCTACTATTACTACTACTGCTACTGCTACTATTACTACTACTGCTACTACTACTATTACTACTACTACTACTACTACTACTACTACTACTACTACGCATCCGTCTTTTTTGTCTTATGGTTATCCACATTGTACAGAGCTGTGCAAGCTTATGCATATTAAAGCAGAACTTTTATGAAATGTCGTGTGTAATTTTCTGATTGAGAAGTGGGACGTAATAGTAGTAACATGCAGCAAATATCTCTACTATTTTGTAATAACATGCATTGTATTTCTACCTTTGGCGTTATTTGCAGAACGATTCCAAAGTCGACGAGTTCCTGATCTGAACAAGTGTGCTCTCTCCTTGCAACTCAGTCCGTACTTTCCTTTTAAGCCTTATCTATACACTTCATAATTAAAATTGTCTTAAAGGAATAAACGGCATGTAAACTAGTGATATATTTGACAGGTGTTCCATTGAAGCCATTTATACAGAGTGATTCACGAGGAGTTACCGCCACTTACAGAGCTTATTTCCGAAGACATTGTGACAATGAGAAAAAAATGTAATATAAACATGGGTCCTAATCTCAATATTTCCAGACTGATATATTGCCATCCCGAAAATATAAATCGAAATATTGATAGTTTTGGCCTACGCACTACATCGTTACAGGTAAGGCCTGATTCACACGGAGATAGTTTTCAGGAGTCGAGTACTTGAAGCATCTAAACTTGAGGCCATAATTTTTATCACTCGAAGTCTTGAAACTTGAAACAATGTTCAATACGGAAAAAAAAAAACGCGCGCTGAATGTTGTATGCTTGGAGGTATACTATTTTAAGGTTTATAGCTTTTTGCGAACAACTTCTACAATCATGTTTTGGAGTCCACACTTGTGGAGTAACGGTTAGCGCGTCTGGCCGCGAAACTAGATGGCCCGGGTTCGAATCCCGGTAAGGGCAAGTTTTCTGGTTGAGTTTTTTCCGGAGTTTTCCCTCAACCCAATTTGAGCAAAAGCTGGGTAACTTTCAGTGCTCGACCCCAGACTCATTTCACCGGCATTATCACCTTCATCTCATTCAGACGCTAAATAACCTAAGATGTTGATACAGCGTCGTAAAGTAACCTACTTCTCCTCCATGTTTTGGAAACCTTGTTCCTTAAGTTCTGTAACAAGTTTTAAAAATATTTCTCTGTTGTTTTTTTTTTTATTGGAGCATTTCTTGTGCCGTATATTCCACGGAAGTTCGTACCTTTCATGTACTTCTGAAAATTGTTACAGTAAGGTATAGGCCTATATATTTATTTTTATTAATGTTACAATATGCTATATATATATATTTATTTATTTTCATTTATTTATTAAGACTTATAAGAAAGTGCACAGGCTAGATACCCATCAAATCATCTTCACATAAATATACATGAACAATTTAACGTATAATTATTGATAATGATTCAAATGAGCGGCAGTTACAAAATAGGAATATGCAACCCATTGTCAATAGAAATAAACAAAATGAAAACCTAAAATAAATGTAGCCTATAATAATTCAGTATTGGCAAAAATCAGAAATTTAATAAATCGATAATAAATTGCGAGGCCAAAGAAAGGGAGAAGTTAAGTGATTCCAGATAAAAATAAAACAATGTGCTATGACATGAATTACCTACATAGATAATTTGTTATAAATTTGTGTTCGGAATAACTTTTCTTTAACGGAAAGTAAATCAATTTCCTCGGTTAATTTAAGTTGCGTAACATTTTCATTTGTAATTCTGCAGGAAAGCTACATCAAAGAAGGAACAATTTTGTTGTGCTTCACTGGATTTTGTGAGAAGTATACAGTGATAAACATGAGGTTTTAGTTTGCAGCCACAAATACCTTCGAAATAAAATTCATTGATAGTACTTAAATCAAAAATTCATCTCAAGAATCTAATTGGAAACTGGAATGGTTAAAGTATTTTGATTATCTTATAATTTAGAGACCCAATAAATTTATTCTGTAGCAACTCAATTGAATGAACGCTGTTTTCGCAACGAGGATTCCAAATTATTGTAGTATATCTCAACTTACTTCTAACCAGATTATCATAATGTAGACCTAATCTAAAAAAAAACGGGTTGTTGAGTAAATAATTTCGAATTACAAATCCCAGTGGTTTGAGTGGTTTGAAAGCAGAATTAATAATTGTTAAAATGTGGGGTTTGAAATTTAAATTAATCTCAAATGCAATACCTGAATTAACTATCTATTAATTTAGACAATAAACCATACACACACTATCCACAATATCTGCTTCCAAGATGCTACAGGTTAGCATTCACACACGGATAGTGGTGGATTCATGTTGATCACGTGACGGGAAAGTGGACACAAAAATTGACGACGCGGCAACTCTAATTTTGCGTGACTGCCAAGTCAAAACTTGACTGTCTACAGCAGGGCTGGGCAGCAAGAGCAGATTCTACTCTCTCACGGGGAGCCATATGATTTCTCTTCATCCCCTTTCTTCCCCGCCGAACACCGCGCAGCGTTGATTCAGTTACGGATGAATATTAAGCGCCCCTGTTTAGAGACTGGTTCCGCTCCCGATGCCCAGCTCTGGTCTACAGAGACCAGTAGTCGACAGCACTCGCTGAAAAGGGTTACGGGTAAGCAGTGCACAGAAATATGCCCCGTTGTGCAGCACGAAGAGCGAGAGCATACCCACCAGCAGCGACAGATGCACCAAAGTGCTGTCTCTTATCCGCGGGTAAGGGACGCTAGCCCGAGGGTGCACTGTGCTGATGACCGCTGTTCTAGGCCAGACCTGCAGAACTGTAGCTCCTCAGAGCGACTGCTTTACCACCCCTCCTTACTCCACCTACCTTTTCTGCCAGTGCGGCCATACGTTCTAGTTATGCTCGGCTGCATCAACATTCATTCTCGCGGCAGCAGGTATACAATACGCTATCAATAATCACAATTGAACAGATAATAAAATCCTTAGGAACATACCTTTAGAAAATAAGAGAAAAATGAATGCGGGAAATAAAAGTTAAAAGACATGTAAAATAAATTTTAATATGTATGTGTGCATATAATGTAAGATATTTTACCTATGTATATATCGTCCTATTACACAAGAGTCTAGGGAGCGTAAGCAATTCTGCTCCTCGCAATGCCGAATGAGGGCGGAAAGACACGAATGTTATACCTGCTACGCTGAATGACAGCGACAGCCGTAAGAGAGGAAGCAGGCAATACTGCTTCTCGGAATGCCGTGCGGTCACGTGCTCACTGATGTAATAATATAGTTTTTATGTTAAAATATATCTTGAGGTAGGCCTAACTGAATTTTCGGTCATTGTCTGTATTATAATTAAATATAAAGAAATCTAATTTACAATTAAAATGCCAATATTAAAAGAACTCTGCTCTCTATACGTATATAGAAAAAACATAAAAATATCTATGGACCACAGAAAATCGCCCCCGCTTACCCCCGAGCGCCCGCGTAATACCGAATGACTAAGGAAAGGGACAACTGCACTTCGCTATGCTGGACAGTGGACATAGTCCTTTGAGTTTGGCAGGCCATGTTTCGCGTCATGTGTTATTTTTATTGTCGTGTTTTCGAGCCTGTTGTAATTCTGTGGTGTTCAGACTGAGTATCATTGTTCATCAAATTCGCGCCTGTTAATTCTGTGATGTTCAGACTGAATATCATTGCTCATAAAAATAACATTCGTGTGATAGATGTGAATGCAGACTACAAGATTGTGTATTATAATGTTATGAAATGTTACGTAACATTATGTTTCGTGCTTATGTTGTTTAGACTGAGTTCTTCTTGCATATAGTAGGATAAGTGTCTTTTAGGGAATAATAGTGCTGGTTTTAATTAATTTTGGAATGGTCATGAATGATAAAGGGTTAGCGGTTTCGTATTATCGTGTGTTTTGATGTATTAATAACAGAATAAACATGCCTAAACAGTTCAATTGTTCGGAGTGTAAAAAAGGCTTTGACTATAATAGAAATCTTAGAAGACATGTATCGAAAGCACATCCTCATGTTTTAAAAATAAACCAGAAGTCGTATACTTATGAGTGTTCTGCATGTCAAAGAAAATTTAATCACAATAAAAATTTGAAATTCCACGAAAGAATAGTTCATGGTACCGGCAGACCTGAAAATATTAAGGAAAGCAAATTGAAATGTGGACTTTGTGAATTCACAACAGCTGTTAAGAAGAGTTTTTATGAACACTTCGAATTAGTACACGATGTTCCAGTCAAGAGCGAAAACAGGGAGTTCTCCTCAGTACAGCACTAAATGCAATGGAAAGAAGAAGTTGAGAAAGCAACAGTAACAAAGTATGTGAAACAGCAAGGCTCACGTCGTGTTGCTAATAATTGTACTAAACATTATTATGTCTGTCACCGGTCGGGACATTTTAACTCTCGAATAATTTCGAAGGAAAAATTGTTCCGGGGCCGGGTATCGAACCCGGGACCTTTGGTTAAACGTACCAACGCTCTCCCACTGAGCTACCCGGGAACTCTATCCGACACCGATCCAATTTTTCCCTCTATATCCACAGACCTCAAAGTGGGCTGACAACAGTCAAGCAACCAACATTTGAGTTCACACTAACTCTGTGTGACTTTAAATTGTGGTTTTCTGTTACGTACAGTGACGTGTATTATGCAAATTAAGCTTTCAGGAATAACTCCCTGTAAAGTCAATTTGAATAATTTCGAGGGAAAAATTGTTCAAATTGACTTTACAGGGAGTTATTCCTGAAAGCTTAATTTGCATTTTAACTCTCGTAGCAAAGGTGTTAGACATATAAAAACTCAGGGCAGCAATAAGATCAATGGTGTCTGTCCTACAAGCATAGCAATAACAGAAAATGAAGATGGAAGCTGTAAAATTAATTACATTTCCACTCATGTAGATCATCAAAATGATATAGCTCACCTCTCATTAACAGAATCAGAGAGACAAGCATTGGCAACAGACATTGCTAATAAAATTTCCTTTCAATCGATACTGGACAAAGTTCGCGATTCAGTGTCACAACCAAAATTGGATCGTATTCACCTTGTCACTAAAAAGGACCTCTATAATATAGAACATTCTTATAATCTATGTTCTTCTTCAGTACGACATGGGGATGATGGTACAAGTGTGGAGGCATGGGTTAATGAAATAAATGCCAGTGACAACCCTTGCGAGCTATTTCACAAGCCACAGGGAACAATAAACGAAAAACATCCTGGTCTGAAGAGCGACGATTTCATATTAATTATTATGAACAGTGCTCAGCGGGAAATTCTGAGGAAATATGGCAATGATGTAATATGCATAGATGGGACACATGGCGTGAATAGTTATGGATTCGAGTTAATTACTCTTCTTATACTCGATGATTTGAGGAAGGGGTTCCCTTGTTCTTTTCTTATAACAAATCGGAGTGATCAGTATGTCCTATCTGTATTCTTTTACTACGTTAGACAAGAGGTGGTGAAAATATGCCCCAAAGTTTTCATGTCTGACATGGCCGAGTCTTTTTTCAATGTATGGAATATAATTATGGATCCACCAACTATGAGGCTGTATTGTTCATGGCATGTAGACAGGGCCTGGCGGAAAACATTTCTAAAATTTCAGGAAAAGAAAAACAGGTAGGTGTGTACAAAATTATGAGGACGTTAATGCAAGAACGTGATGTTACTACTTTTGACATGATGGTACCAAGTGTACTAAAAAAACTACTTGAAGATCCTGATACAACTCAATTTGGTATATACTTTCGAGAAAATTACCTGAAGAACGTAAAAAGCTGGGCATATTGCTATAGACTTCATAGCGGAATCAATACTAATATGCATATAGAGAGGATGCACAGGACGCTAGAATATGTTTATTTACTTGGGAAAAATGTAAAACGATTAGATAAGGCAATTTATGCTCTGATGACTTTTGTAAGAGACAAACTTTTCGATAGACTAGTTATTCTCACAAAAGGTAAAATCACGAGCAAGCTGAAAGACCTAAGAAACAGACACAAATCGGGAACTGAGCTTGACAAAGACCTGATTATTAGAGAAGAAAACGGATGGACGATACCTTCATCTTCCGATGTGAAGGATGTATATTTTGTACAAGAATCAGCCCTTAGCTGCAACTGCAAGTTGTTGTGTATTGAATGTAACACCTGCATTTACCAGTACGCATGCACCTGTATGGATTCATCCATTAAATGGAACATGTGTAAGCACATCCACAGTGTTTGTTTACTGAGAGCCAGCCAAAGTGCTGAAGAAAGTAGGCCTAATACTGTTCACTGCAATGAAGAATATGATGATTTATTTATTAATTTGGATGCTGAAAATGATATTGAGAAAGAAGAAATTGTATCTGAAATTATGAAGAAAGTAGATTCCCATTCTTCCTTGCCATTCACAAATCAAAAAGAGAAAGTGAAAGCTGAATTAATTAACCTTATTGATTCAGTAATGACAGAAAGTGAACTTGAAGTTTTGATACGACACAAAGCATCCTTGCAGGCAACACTTGCTGCGGTACGTTCCAAAAGTGAATGTGAATCTATGGGAATCTGCAATCCCAGTATAAACCATGCAAAGAAAAGAAATATAGTTCCTCAGAGAAGATTGTTTTCTGTAAAAAAAAAAAGAAAAAGAAAAAGAAAGAAAAATTAATGCTATGGCCAAACCCAACCCTGTAGGAGCTCAGAATATTATCTTAACTTTATTGCAAGAAAAGTGAAAGGCCTACTATAGATAAGCGAAATTTATTTTTTTATTTATTGTTGTTGGTTTGTGTAAATAATAACTGTGCTGTGATAAAAACAATGTAACGAGTGTCGTGTTAATATTATATTTCTATTCTTAAACAGTGCGATACAGTGACTCACATTTAGTGAAATTTAATTTAGGTGTACACATTTTATACTCAGTGAACTTTACAAACGGTGGTTCATGAAGCGCAGGAAGTTCAAATCATCAGTCATCGCGCAGAAATCAGGTATGTTACTCTATAAATTAAGTCCAGGAATTTAATTAAGTCGATGGTGACAGGGGAGATTTTCCGTGGTCCAGAGATATGTTTATGTTTTCTCTACATACGTATAGGGAACAGAGCTCTTTTAACATTGCCATTTTAATTGTAATTAGATTTCTTTATATTTAATTATAATACAGATGATGATCGCAAATTCAGTTAGGCATACCTCAAGATATATTTTAATATAAAAACTATATTATTACATCAGTGAGCACGTGCAGAATTTCCCTTCTCATCTTCGGACAAACACAATAATGGTGAATCGTGTCATATATACGCAGATGCTGAAATACAGGTATTTAAAGATAAGTTTAATTTAATTTAAAATACAAAATCCCCACAACGCACGGCTTTCCGAGGAGCACTATTGCCTGCTTCCTCTCCTACGGCTGTCGCTGTCATTCGGCATATTATGTATAGCATTCGCCTCTTTCCGCCCTCATTCGGCATTGCGAGGAGCAGAATTTCTTACGCTCCCTAGACTCTTGTTCCTATTACTAGTAAAGCCGATTAAGTCCACTTTTTGTGTAAAGTAAGTTAAGTATAGTCCCCGACTTGTCTTTCCACGTTCTGTATTCTACTAAAATGAAATAGGCCTAAGTCCGAAGTGTTGCATGCAGGCAACAAACCAATTACTTTTTTTTTAAGAATGTATTATGATTTTTCGTGCATTAATAAAGTTCTTATTTCTGTTTTCACAAAACTTGCATTACTGATCTTAACTGGGTTTACTAGTAATAGGGCGATAAATAAATTGTACGTTGATAAGTGAATGAAAACTATGTGGCCGGATGTTAATGTTGTCATTCAACATTGTAAAGAACTCCAGCTAAATAAATATATAAATAAATACACAATACGCGTACTGCAGTTTAAAGAGAACTGGGCAAAATCTTAACACGTGAAGAAATACTACTTCCAAAGGAAATGGGAATATGATTATTTTGTTGCTGCAGACGAAAGAATTGCTTGTTTACTGTGTCCCATCCAATTTATTTCTACTCGTCATTTCACTATTAGAGCACATTTCAACAAAGCCCATATTAAGAATTATGGAATGCACAAACTTTCGGGTAAGTTCATTATTAAGAACTGTAAATTAATTATTTATTTATACCTACTGTTAAATTAAGGACGTCATTCGTTGTGTTCATTTTGAATTGAAACTAATTGTGACTTTCAAGGTTCATTACTTAAATGCTATAAATGTATGTTTCCGTAGGTAATGATAGTAGGAAAGTTTTCGAAAATCTGAAGCAGGTTAGGTGCAAAGAAATCTCAAAGAAACTACAGACAGGAAATCTAGCATAATTGTAAACCTAGAAACGAGATAAAACATTATAAATACAATGAATTTATTACAATCCTTTTCGAAATTACAGTCCCGGCACAGGCAGAGAATGTAAACAACTCTACGCGGAAGTCGATCATCCCCAATAGAAGTGGAGTGAGACTGACGTCATATTTCCCCTTCTTACGGGTTCTGCAGGCTTGCTCTAAACCATATCACACGGACAAAGTGGAAGGAATTTCGACTTCCTTCAAGCACTTGACTCCTGTAAACTATGCCCGTGTAAATCAGAGCCAGATAACAGTAGAGTAGTGTGGAGAGGAGCCTGTAGCCAGGGTGACCAAACGTGCGTGTTGTACCGGGACAATCTCAATTTTAGATGCTTACAGTCGCGCTCAAACCTCCTAACGTTTCACGAGCGTGACGTTGTCCCAACTACGCTCTCCGTCTCTGTCTCTTACCAGCAGTGGTTTTAAAAGTGTAGAGCGACCTTTTACCTGAGATTGGTTTGATAGGGAGATGCAGGATGATGATGATGATGATGATATAGATCAGTGGCCGGCAGATGCTGCAGTTGTGACGTAAGAGCCAGTCAGATCGCAAGAGCTTGGGAGAGCGAGCAGTTGAGTCGTATTAATGTTAGCACACACCAGCGCAGTGGCGTCAGTGCAGCAGTAGAACGGGACTGTTGAAAACAAAATGATCTTCTACATTTTATAGAAGATTTCCCCAGGCAAGATTCCCTCGATTGCATAGAATTGCTGCTAAGATGTTGAGCATATTCGGATCTACGTATGTATGTGAACAGTTCTTTTCTTGTATGAAGATCTGCAAACCACAACATAGAAACCACCTGTCTGATCTGAACTTGAAACATATTCTTCGCTTGTGTGTTAGCCAGGCTATGACTCCAAATATTGCAAAATTAGTACGCGAGAAAAGAGGAAAAAAATCTCGACAAAGCGTTTAGCTTGGGCACGGTAGTGACACGAAGTGATGGTGTGTTTCAAAAGTTGAAATATACTTTGCATATTACTCCCCAAGATAGGGCCTGTATAGTTTAATCTGTATATTATGTAGAAAAATGTGTGTTAAAAAAACTGTTTTCAAGTTTCCGAGTAGATAAAGTGTTGCAGTACTGCTTAAAGTATTTATTTATATGTTTGTATGATTATAGCAGTTTCGGAAATTCATTTATATATGCAAACGCTTCTGCAAGTGGCTGTATTATGAGGTTCATATTATTGTAAGTACGTTAAATTTGATTACAAACCAAGATATTTTGTTACATTGATTTATCACGGTTGTACAGTTATGTTTTCGTACAAATGTATTGTAATTGTGATGTTCCCATACTATCTCAGAAGAATGGATCGCGCTCTGTCAGTGCATAGACCCGCACCACCACTGTTCAGATGAACCTTCTCTCCACGCTGTGCTCAGTATGCAGAGATTGCCGAGTAAAGAGCAGGGCGGCTACGTCGTATGACGTCACAGAGCACGGAACATGCCGGTCACTGATATAGATGGTTCCTCAGATTTCATTTCAACGCATTTTCTGTGCGATGTACTGTTGCAATGTTTCTCTATAGCCTGAGTTGTTCTGGTTTTTATTTCTATTTTACATACATTACACACGATACTGCCTTCGTTAATATATAAAATGTCACTCTCATACTTCTTAATTGCATTTCGTATCTCTGAGCGAATTTAACGTTTTGCCATTTTGAATGGATCAGCACAACATATTCAACGCATACTAAATACTTAAGCAGGATAACACAACTGCACGGATCGGGGTTCCTTCGTTTTGTACGCTGCTGTACTTACCAAGTACACAAAAGACGGACAGCGCGGCACGTGCCATATGCTCTGATACGAAACAACTTCACTTTTCCTTAAGTCATCCCGCATCCACTGTCTATTAATAAATATTATCATCAGATTGCATGGAATGAAATTTAAAGTCATAAAATATATGAACATTAGTTGAGTCAGACGTAAATAATCATACTTGCTGAGTTTATGTCAGTTTCTATAATAGTTTTACTTTTATTAGGGTTATTAGGGTACTCCAAATTACTTGTCTTCACGCTTCCAGTTTCTAACTACTTCACGAAATCAGCATCAATCTCTCCTTTCTATTTCTCGTCGCATAACTTCCCTATACTCATCCTCCTATACTGTATCATTTTCTCGCCTCTGAAATACGTTACGTAGTGACGTCAGGGATTACCGGACACTGTCACAGTTTAAACGTAAACTAGAAAAGTATGTTTTATCTCATGAAATCCGTTTCTGAGAAGTTGCTAGATTTATGGCGAAGTTTTTATCTTTACTGTTTTGGCAATAATTTCCTTTTGTTGGATTAACCCTTTCTCTTGTCTTTGTGGTTATTGTCCCTTAGTCAATAACAATGATGCTGAGCGACACTGTTATTTTGTATCTGTATTTGTTGTATATGTTTTTACTTTTTGTGAATAATAATACCTCTCACAAAATTAACATATTTCAGTGGTGTTATCAGTGAACCAAAATAAAATGTCGAATATTTTTAGGCCTAGGTTAGATACTGAGTGCCCGATTGATGCAGTGGAGGATGATTGTGGGACTAGTATCTCTCATTTAAAAACGCCGCCAAAGAAAAGGACAAAACCTATGTTAAGGTAGAGGATAAAAAAAAATGCGAAAACAGACAGTGGACATACTACAAAATGTAATATTGTTTCTTACTCAGTTATTAAGTGGGAATGAGGTTCTACCAAGAAGGAATCTAAATAAACTCCAATTGCTACAGGGGTTGGATGAACGACTGTCGGGGGAAAACTGGCATTCGATAAACTATGCCATTTTTCAAGGGACTTGCTGCGGCGAATAATGTTTGAATTTTATAAAAAGGAGAGCCGCCCAAGAACGACAATCTTATTCTAGTTATGCGTGACAAACCAAGAGTGACAGATTATGAATTTCCTTATAGTAGTAGAACTTTATACAGACTTTTTCACTTATGGGTTTTTCTTACAAGGTTTTGCAGTGGAAAAATGCTAGATCGTGTCACAAGAATTATTGCATGGCAATACCATTACTTATCACAGATTACGAAATTTATGCTTGAAAGATATATTGCATACGTGGACGAAACAGCGTGACTCAAAGACTTCAAGAATGAAAAGTTGGTGTGACATAGTGAAAATTGTACGATGACCACATCTGATAAAAAACAGGTTTTGTCGAAGATGCCCTTTTCGTTACATACAAGAAAATGATAGATGCACATTAGGGTGGAGTGAATCTATACCTGAAATTGTTTTTTATCTGTTTTTTTTTAAATAGTTTCAAATATCTGTGTTTTCACTTAACTTAGGAATGTGAAAAATATGGAGTTTTTATATTTAATTTTTGAGGTGCCCAAAGGACTATAAAGTTTCTTAAAATTATAATTGTTTTGCTTGTTTGTATATTTGTTCTATTATTTTGTTTTTCATTACATCGCTAATGAATTGCTGTAAAATGACATATTAAAACTTTATTTGGGAGATTATAAATTGGGGTTGCAGTATACAGTATTTTTCAGGGGATCCAAAGGGACAAAATACATAGTATTTTACATAAAATATGACAAAAATTCCGTTTCAGCCCATTCATTTTTTTAGTTAGAATTTATTCTTGTTTTCTTTTTAATTTCTTTCCGATTATCATCCTTCTTTCTGTTCTTTGCTCTAAAATAGTTTGTTTGCTTCTTCTTTGAATTTTGCAATGTTGTCATTTTAGTTGTCGTCACTATATCGTTTCTTACAAGGTTTCATTAAGTTTGTGTATTGATCATGGTAAGCACGAATCAGTTGTAATTTTCTTGTATGACTGACTTTTGGAATTTGTGCCTGGATTTCTTTAGTTTTTATAGAAACTCTTTCTGAAATCTCTCCAACAGTAAATTCTTTTGATTTGAAGTCAGATTTTAATTCATTTTTGACCCATAGATAATATTTCATTATGTGATGATAGATAGGTAATTGTGATGGGTCCAGCCCCTCTAGCATAGCGAATACAGGGTAGAAGGTCAGATTTCTTGTATTAATATTAGAGATTTTCTGATTTAAATACGCTGCAACATAAGAATGAATTGATATTAATTTTATTATATTAATTATATCATACCTAAGAGTTTTGCGATTATTGCCAAATTTCTTATAAATTGAGGTTTTTATGACACTTCAAAATGTAACAACAGGGGACCAAAAATATGAAGAGCCTTTTAACATGTATTTTGTAACATGTTCCTGATTGCCTGTTCAGATTAAATCACTGGAGAATGTTCTCTCGCCAAAAAATCTGAACCTCAAAATTTTGTGAAAATTTCAAAATAATATGCTGTTGGGGCACCTCTAAATATTAATTTAGAGAAAATATATTTTGAACTGTTCTTTGTGATATTACCCCACAACCTTTCCCTGGTATTACATTTTGATTTCATAAACTTCATATTTTCACTCCACCCTAATGTACATGCAGATTATCACGGCTCCGTGAATGCCACAATATTTGAAAACTGGCTTAATTATAGTGTCCTTAAATGTTTACAGAAGCCCAGTGTCATAATCTGTGATAATTCATCATATCACAGTAAGATACTTTATCCGAAACCGAATTGTTCCTACAACAATCCTACATGCCGACATTTTACTGACTGACCTTTCCAGTGACAACAAAACGAAACTTCAACGTGCTCATAATTTGTGTGTACGTTTTGTAAGCAATGTTCGTAAATATGATCATATCACCCCATCCTTGGAAGCAATAGGTTGGCTTAAACTAGATAACAAACGAAATTTACATTCACTTCTCTTTCTCTTCGAAATCTTGAACTCTTCTATTCCTTCGTACCTGTCTTGTCGCTTCACTTACTTTTATGCCCACCATAATCTGAACACATGCTCTCGTCATGAAACTATACTAACAATACCATCTCATCGCAAATCCTCATACTCATCCTCTTTCACAATAGCCCTGCCAAGACTCTGGAATTCGCTACCTGCTAGCATCAGGGACTGTCGAAATAAAATTGAATGCAAATGCAAACTAACTGGGCAGTTGGTGAGTAATTGATTTCTTGTCAATAGTTTCCTTAACATATTTCAATATCCGATAATTTCATCACTATACAATTTTGTTATTCTAGGTATAATTTGTAATTCAATAAATATAAAATATTCTTTGTTTTTCTATGACTATTATACACTTACTACGTCATACTACTTTTGACCAATAAAACGGTACGTATTTCAACCAATCATGGCTGCTTATCGCACAATTTTATCGCGTCCCTAGCATTTGTTTCATTTTATCGCGTCCCTAGCATTTGTTTAATTTTATCGCGTCCCTAGCATTTGTTTCTTTGTTTGCCAACATTTGAAACTGCACTGGTCTGGACGTCAAAAAAAAAAATATATGTATACAATTACAAACCACTCCAGTTGATGCAGAGCAGTTTCAAATATGACTCGCATTAGCATTCAAGAACAAGAATTAATAAAAATCACTGATCATACCTATGCATCTTCTGAAATCGGATTTACAAATAAATGAAGAGCACCATTCGGAAATTCTGAATAAGTTGAATACACCATGTAAGCCTAAATCAACGAGTTCCACTTGTATTACGCACACGTCCAATATAACATCAATTGAACCACCAACCACATTCAAATTTGAAAATTGTACATTCAATAATGATCCCTTTTAAAATTATTCATGTTTATTTTTTATGTCATCGTCGTTAATTAAAACTTTTCTAACACTTGTGTACAGTATATTAGTTAGGTTATGTTATAGCTTCTGCTATATGATATTATGGATAGTCACGTATCAGAGATTGTTTAATATTAAGATTTATTGAAAATCATCTGTCAAATGACGTTGATTACTGGGATTCGGATAATTGAAGTGGAATGTTGCATTTTAATAAAAGTGAAACTAAATCAACAAAGCTTTCTTGACTAGTAACATTGCCATCGTGTATAATAGATCGAGAATTTCTCGACGAGAATGCATTGCTCACTACTGCCATCTAGCATGCATCTAGCGTAATATTTGTAATGTTGAGATGGTACAATAATACATTTGAAGACAGTTGTATTTTCGTAAGTCAATTAATATTTTATTGTATTGGAGTACTTCGTTATTTCTAATCTTTATATACTTTCTTCTAATCGTGTAATAGTCAATTAAATCCCACTCGAGTTTTGATTTTCTCTAGATAAATCAAAACGTCTAGTGAGATTACTGTTGATAAATTATCTAGCTTTCATTAGTCAGGTAATATTTTCGTACTTGGATTTTTATTGTAATTGTAATTGTAAACTTAATATTGTAATTTTATTTGTAATTGTAACTGTAAATCTAATACTAATTGTAATTTTAGTCTTCATATTATAGTTGGAATCTCCTGGTAGGGGGGCAGAGAAGGCCTGACGGCCTTATCTCTACCAGGTTAAATCAATAAATATTAAATACTAAATAAAATTAATAACTATATGGAAAGCCATACCATTATAAAACCAGATCTCATTCCAGTCGAACCAATTTTCCTTAAAATAATCAACTAACATTTAGGTACTTCTGAAAAACTTTAGGTCATTGGTGAAATGACAGCACAATATGGGCAATTTTATATTAAAATTGCCACCATATCATTATATTCTGAATCCCATAGAAATGGTGTTGTCACAAGTAAAAGGAAATGTGGCTTCTAAAAACCTTAAAGGGCGGCCTCTATCCGAAATAATAATATTAAAAAAAAGTTCTTTGAAAGTGTAACTCCTGATTTGTGGACTAATTATAGGAAACATGTGGAACAAATTCAAGAGAACTATTGAGGTCTGCAGCCTGTTTTCGACGACCCTGAAAACATTAATTTTATATTTGATGTACAGTCTTTTTCAGAAGGGACTGGCACATCACCTACTGACACCGACTAAATGATGAGTTCAATATTATATTACCTTGGTTTTTGGACTTTATTTCGTATGTATGTAGTAAAAACAGTCTTTTAAATATGCAGAATTTAGTCTCTTTGCAGTTCGTTGCGAGGATTAAACTCCATAACTATTATTTTTCAATAATTCGCTTACCCCATTAATCGCTAGTAAGAGGTGACAATGCAGCGTTACAAATAGGCACGCGGCGCACCATGAATCGCCGGCATTGGGTTGTGTTATCAGAACAGGTTTTAAGAAGTGGTGTGACGGAGGTCGTCTAGGTTTGGCGAGTACAGTACTAGTTCACCGTGGTATGTCCGGACAGTATGTCAGTATATTAAAGTATTCATTTTTCTTTGGACTTTAATGTTTGAGTCAAAAGTCTGTCACATTGGCTATGAATGCATTTTATTTCTCTCAACGTTGTACTGAAATATGAATTTTATTTTTTATTTTAGTTGGTTATTTAACGACGCTGTATCAACTACTAGGTTATTTAGCGTCGATGAGATTGGTGATAGCGAGATGATATTTGGCGAGATGAGGCCGAGGATTCGCCATAGATTACCTTGCATTCACATTACGGTTGGGGAAAACCTCGGGAAAAAACCCAACCAGGTAATCAGCCCAAGCGGGGGTCGAACCCGCGCCCGAACGCAACTTCAGACCGGCAGGCAAGCGCCTTAACCGACTGAGCCACGCCGGTGGCTCTGAAATATGAATATAATGTACGTTTTAGTATTGTATTATACAATGTATTTTTTACTTTGTCTGGAGAATGGGTAAAAGTGTTGAGAAATATACTATATGTGTGTATGTGTATCTATATGTGTATATACATGTGTATATGTATGTACATGTGTATATAAATACAGGGATTTCATTTCAAAACTTCCTACTTTAAATAATTAATTATTTAAATTGAATTCAATTTAAACAAATAAAAGCACCTCAATTTAGATAGTAAGGAGTAGTCTGAAATCAGACTTAATTAAATTTTAGATTTCATCCCCTCCCTAATTCCAGCCACCCTACTATATTTTTATACCTAAATACGAAAGAGCATACAGTTGCTTATACACCTCATTTATTTCACATCTTCTGTTTTATATCATTGCCTGGCAACCTCGATTGCTATTGTTGATTAGAGCTGAAGCTACAAATACCATTCAACATTTCTTGTAATTGTTGCGTATTAAATTATTGTAAAATGGTATATACCCTTCAAGAGGGAACAGAAATCATATTTATTTATGGAGCAGAAAACCGTTGTTCTCATAGAACTGCTAGAGCAGGCCTGCACAAGGTTTCCGCTCTCCGAGCCGGCTCACAGCTCATGAGCGGAATGCAGATATTAGCTGCGCTCAGTATAGGGTGGACTGGAAGAAGGGGTGATCTCGTACAAAATATACACAAAAGGAAATACAATACTAGTAAGAGTGTTTATGAAATGAATTCACGTTCAGTGTTTGCAAAACTATCTTGGACTTATTAATTAATACAGAAATATTTATTTTACAGAAATAATTGAAATTTTATACCTACTTAAATGTACAATATCATTTTGTTATATTTTTATTTATCAGTACATCAAAACGAGGTTTTATGCTGTTGGCAGCTGAAGGGAACAGTAGCCTGCTGATCGTAATGAAACATCAGTTACAGATGTTCGATGGCTGCCTTTATTAAAGTTGATTATAGAAAACAGTTGCTCACAAATGTAAATGTTGAGCCAAACATAGCAATTATTTCACAGCAGCCTGTGTAGTCGTGGATATTATTGCTAATGTTTAGTCTTGTAAAACTCAACCAGGCTAGTAGTATTCTTCAAACGACTTTTAGCCCTTAGGCCACATTAAAGATCAATAATTCCGAGCTGTAAATCGTTAAATGTTATGTTGTATTTAACGACGCTCACAACTGCCGAGGTTATATGAGCACACTTAAATTCAATCGGCCTGGCCCGGAATAGAACCCGCAACCTCGGGCATAGAAGACTTGCGCTATACCAACTACGCCAACCAAGCCCACCTCTAACTTATACGGCATTGTTTCAACTGGTGTTGAAGAATTTATTATGATAAATTTAAACTTCTTTGCAATTAAGACAAGATTTTTAGTAGGCTATTTTACGACGCTTTATCAACAGCTTATGTCATTTAGCGTCTGAATGAGAAGGTGATAATGCCGGTGAAATGAGTCCGGGGTCCAACACCGAAAGTTACTCAGCGTTTGCTCATACTGAGTTGAGGGAAAACCCAGGAAAAACCTGAACCAGGTAACTTGACCCGGGAATCGAACCCGGGCAACCTGGTTTCGCGGCTAGACGCGCTAACTGTTACTCCACAGGTGTGGACCTTAAGATAAGATCTTGGAACCTAGAATTAATTTCATTTTTAATTTCAATTAACATTTGCACATAATCGTTTAACATGGCTTCATCACGAGAAGTTTCTATCGTTCGAAAGTAAGCCATAGGCTATTACCTTCCCGAAACTGACTTACGAAAAGTGTAAGTTTACGACTTAAATCCCGTAATTTATTCAACATATCAACACTGAGCTGGCCTTGTCCCTGAAGAGAGATATTTAAATTGTTGAAGATTAATATCTTTAGTATCTTTATGTTTGGACTCGTAATGACGCATTATGTTAAGTTTCTTTCTACGTTTCAAAATGTTGTGGCAGATAAAGCACTGAGTATTTACTTCAGCAACTATGAAAAAATAAGCATTTTCCCATGCAACATTGAAAGAATTTGCTTGATCACTACTTTTCCGTCTTTTAGTTTCCTCCATACTGTACTGTAGCAGTAGGTAAGCAACGTGAAACAGTTACTGAGAATATGCACTGCACTCCACTAGATAGCTGAGTGGTCGTTTCCCTCTCCTCTATCTATAGCAGGTCTATGTCATTCTGACGTATCTTCCTCTCCGATTCGGCGAGCGGTAAACACAGCTCTCCCGCTCGGAAAGAGCGCGCGCGCTCGTTGAGCGCTGTTTGTGCAGGTATGTGCTAGAGCTTTCAACGAGAGACATCCTGAGAAAAACGTAAGTCACAGATATGACATAGATCTAATTCGGAAATTTGAAGAAACTGGTTCTGTGTGGAATAAAGCAAATGGCCAACCTAGAAAACTCGATGAAACTTCGAAGATGGAACTACTAGCTCATTTCATTAATAAACCCACCAACTCCATTTCAAAAGTAGCTGCTGTAGCAAAGATTTCTGTTGGTTCCATACATAAAGTGCAGTGAACAAATTTTTCCTGTACAAAGTATAAAGTTACTAACAGCTTAGCGAAGACGATTTTGATAGAAAAGTAGAATTTTGTGAACAGTTGTCTCAGAGAATTGAAGATGATGAAACCTTACCACAAATTATTTGCTTTAGTGAAGAAGCGACTTTTTTCTTAAATGGGTTTGTCAAACACAATTGTAGGTACTGGGACATCGAAAATCCTCATGTGTTTCTTGAAGGTAATACCCACTTACCACAGAAGATCATTGTGTGGGCTGAAATTTTTGGGGATGATATTGCTGCACCAATTTCCATTGAAGAAAACCTGACTTGAGAATTATATCTGAACATATTATAAAATGTAATTGATCTACACTTATCACACTGTCGCTATAAAACCAAGTCAATGAAGGAAACCTGGTGTTGGACGAACAAAATTTACATTTTCAACAGGACGGAGCTCCCTCACACTGTGCAGTACCTGTACGACAATGGCTGGATAGAAGATTCTGGAAAATGGATTGGTAGGAGAGGTGCTGTAGAATGGCCGGCGAGATCTCCAGACCTGACCCCGCTCGACTTCTTCCTATGATCTCATTTGAAATCAATTGTTTGTACTCCTTCGCCTGAGAATATTCAACAACAGAAAAATAGAATAACTCAAGAATGTAAACGGATTAGTAAGAAAAAAACACCAAAACTTAGCTTATTTAGGATGGTATTTTACACCCTGTTGTCTTCCAGCAAGATGATGCTCCACCTCACCTAACCATGGTTGTGCGTGACTATCGGAATGAAACCTTTCCGGATCGATGGATCGGCAGAGCTGCGCTAGGACTGTGGGCGCCACGTTCGCCAGACTTAACCCCACTTGATTTTATTGCTTGGGGTTTTATTAAATCCCATGTGTAAAAGACAAAGATTCGTGACATTCCTCATTTACAGCAACGCATTTAGGTAGCAGTAGCAGCAATTACATCACGCAAGCTTCGTAATGTTTTAGAGCGACAGTGCAACGCTGGGAGCAGTGCTTCAAAGTGGAAGAAGTTGGCAGATTGAACTGTATTGAATATTGTACATAGGCTTCTGATAAATAACGTATGTAACAATCATTAACGTTGGTCCATGCTTTCAACAAAATGGATCGAGACTTTTGGATCACCCCGTAGTTAAAATGACATATCAATTCTTCTGGACTAATGGAAGATGTTTAGAACTTCATTTGATGTAAGAATGGACTACTCGAAAGATCCATTAGAACGTTCAAAAAATTTGATTCCTTAATCTCAAATATTGTTAAGTCATTCACAGGTCATGTTGAAGATTTTGTTTCTCTCATTCATTCACTTACCTACTCTCACACTATTTACTTACGTTCTATATTGAATTATATTATTTCATAAAGACATTGCAAGTTAGTAGAAAGATACAATCGTTTGTTTACATAATATTGTGACAGACCTGGGATACGATCTCACGACCGGCAGAAGGATTACAGGGTCGGCCGTAGTCCGACGCAAGTGCGCGCGCATCTGCTTCCTGTGGCATGTGCTGTGGTGTAGAAAGGAGGAGGGAAAGGAGAGAGAGAGCGACCGCGGCAGAGAGGGGAGATATCCAGATTATTCGAGAATGCCATCCTGACCGCGAACTTTCTCGTAACTATGGTTTGGTTATATAAGAAGAGACGCAAGTTAGTAGGAGCAGTGTTGTTGTTAAAATCAGTGGAGAGCAAGCCACCCAGTCTTGTGTAGCAGTGAAGCCAGCTTCGAGGCCAGAGTTCGACTTGAGTTGTGTCCGTAACTGTGGAGCCGGAAGTCCTGAGTTCGAGTGCAGTGGACCGCAGTTGGGGAACCTGAGTTCGAAGTACAGTGGACTGTCTCTGAAGGTCTGGGGTTCGAGATACTGTGAACTCGAGTGACTGAGCTGGAAGAGCTTACTAGTCAAGGCAAACAAACTGAGAACTGACAGTTCTGATTTGTAAATAGTGCTTTGTGAACATTAGTTACAATTAACAGTTCATTATTGTTCTCAATAATCCAAGTAAATGGGCGTTGTCGTCTGTGGAGTGCAATAACGAATACTGTGTTGAGTGCAAATCCTATTGTTGACGAGAGCGTTTAAGGTGAATTGTAGAAAGGAATTATTGTTGAAATAATAAAATTACATTGTTGTTTTGTAAATAAAATTACAATATATTAAATATATATATATATATATATGTGGTTATAGGAAGGCGTAATACGGTTACTGCAATAATAAAAGATATTAATTGTTTATTCGCAGGAAGTAAAAGTAAAATTTATTTAATTAGTGTGTGCATGTTGTGACTAACGTTGACGTTTCCCCTGGGATTTAGTACACCGAAAGTGAAAAGTCCAACTGTGGCTGCACTTGTAATTCCGGCGAAACTTCTGATTATTTGTAAACATCAACATAAATCATATTATGATACAAGTTTTACAAGAAATATTACTCAGTTTTGTAACCAACACTAGTAACAACTCATTGCTGATACCTTAAATATATAGGTCTAAGCCCTATACTTCGTTCCATAATGTCTGACAGGCGAAGTAAACGTTGCCGGCAGACGAAAGGAGAGGAATGAATTGATATGCAATCAATAAATGTCAGAGGTCACACTCCGGGCTTGTCTTGAAGTTGGGCGGAGGTAGCACGCTTCAGGATAAGCCTGGAATTTGACTACAATTGACTGAATAGCAATTATCTTTCTCTCGTCTGCCGGCAATGTTTACGTCGCCTGCCAGATATTATGAAATGCAATGTAGAATGCAATCTTGTTGATAATGGAAGTCATGAATAATTTCCTATGACACTCAATGTAGTTATTCGTCCACAGTGTTTGCAGTAGAAGAGTCCTGCTAAATGATACTGCCGACTGAGAGATCTTTTGTGATGTACTCCAGTCGTTCACCTTACATATTTTTCTACCGTAAGAACTCTACGTGCGGTACAGATTTTTTGTCTTCATGAGGTCATATTTACCATGACTTTTAACAAGTTGACGAAGATCCCTACCTCAAGGAGTGTTTTCAGGATACTTTTTTTTTTTTGCGAATCGCAGTAATGCTGCTATGTACGAAATAGAAATTTTTGCAAGATTTGTATAATTTTATCCTGATGTTAGATGTCGTACTTATATAAGACTTTTCGTCGTGTCATAACTGATAATGACCAATAGAACTTACACACGATGACAAGAATTTCAAAACAGAACTTAGTAACAGGAGAACTCACTAACATATTCTGAACCAAATGCATAATGACAACAATTTTAATACAGAACTGAATAATTTGTTGACTTACTAACATATTCTGAACAAAAACACAATTGAATGCTATAGATTCAAAATCTGCTAGTCAGTGGCAGTAGGATGTCAATTCTACGTGCGGGCCGCCTTCACCCTCAAGAAAATATCCCTGGTACTCATTTCTGTTAAAACTGAATAGATCCCAGGGCCATAGTGCGGCTGGAAGGATTAGGTCAATGGAAAAATCCATGACCCCATCGGAAATCGAACCCGCGACCTTCCGGCTATGTAGTGTTACGCCTTAACCGTGACGCTATCGCGCGCTCCTTTAAATTTAGTGGCTTCTTGAATTCAAACTACATAAATCATTAGAATTCATTCTTGAATAGCAATTTGTGGGCATAAATCAATTGCGAACTAAATTGTCTTTAGGGCGTTTTTAATATAGAAGATTCAATTCTAACAATTTGAACACAGAACCGAATAGTAAGCTATTTCAACACGCTTACAAACTCTAAACGAAACTGACTGTCGTGAACAATCACTCCTCAGTGTCTCATTTCACTCCGCGATTACTCCAGAACTCTTACAGTAAGGAGCCGTGCTCTGACAGTTCCTTAGCTTAATAGCAGTTCTACAGATGTACATGCTTGGGTCATTTTCATTATAAATTAAAATGAATTAAATAATTAAATACCGGCAATTAATAAGTGAATACTTAACATCCTATAATTTTTTATTCTCTGGCTCTTCGTTGCGGTTCGTTTGAGAAATAGAAGGGCAGTTATACTTTTGTTCATTAATTTACTTATTTCTGTTTCCTTTTATCCTAAGGCCACACCGTACACGAGTCTGTCCCTTACAGTAGTGGCTAGAAACATTTTTGTTTTATAATTTTAATTTGTACTCGCTAGCTAGCTAGTTAAATAAATAAATAAATAAATAAATGAATAAATAATTAAATAAATATATATATATATATATATAAATCAATAAATAAATCAATCAATCAATAAATCAATAAATAAATAAATCAATCAATCAATCAATAAATCAATAAATCAATTTATAAATAAATCAATCAATTTATAAATTTATAAATAAATAAATCAATTTATAAATTTATAAATAAATAAATCAATTTATAAATTTATAAATAAATAAATCAATTTATAAATTTATAAATAAATAAATAAATAAAATGTGCTTGTCTCTGTATTCAGTCTTAAATTCTCATTGTGTTTTGTTCATTGGTACCCGTTACAGTGACTTGTTCTTTCAAACCTTCATTAGCTCTTCTATGAATTCTTCAGATGGTGCATTTATTGTACTCATTAGCAAACATGTAGACCTACTTTCATTCTTCATTCTCTCGAAGTAATCGCTAGTTCCGCCATTATTCACCAGGGCATCACATTCGTTCACTCACTCACTCACTCTCTCACTCACTCACTCACTCACTCACTCACTCACTCACTCACTCACTCACTCACTCACTCACTCACTCACACACTCATTCTAGTCATCCTGTCCTGTATCAAATAGATATAAGTTTGGTTACCTGAATAATGCTGCCGAGTTTGTCCAAAACGTATACTAATAGACTTGTTGTTATTTTTGTTGTTGTTTGGATAACATCAATGCATTTCATGATGATGTTCGCCGTCCTGTCAGTTCTGTCGCCTCCGAAGAGAGGACGTAGGAAATCGCCCCTAGCGAATTTAGCATACTCGATATTGTACTGTGAATGTATGTATCAAACGAATTACACATTTCTTCATAGCATAATTTGTTTCGTTGAAAATTTAGTAGGAAGAAGATAAATGTTAGAACAGAAGAATCGTTTTATGCATTAAAAATGAATTATCCTCTAAAATAAAGGAATTTACCATGCATGCTAATGAAAACCTCTTGAGAATATGTATAGGCCTACATACCATCACAACAGCACCGAAACAAACTGTTCACGACATTACAGATAATCTAATCCCTATCACTTGTTGAGGAAGATTGTATCGTAGAAAAACAATATGCACAATATTTGAAAATGAATGCAAACCAATCAGATATTTTCTAATTTTGTGCTATTACCACAATGATACAAATCCTGGTTCATGATACTTCATTTATTCTAAAATCTAGATTGAGAAGCATTTTTCTTTTGTAGTATAATTGGGAAGAGGCATTAGGACCTAGGAGACGTATTAGGCACAAATTCCACCAAGTGCTTTCCCAAAACAACCTGCTCATTACATCGAGGTTCGCTGCGTATCCAGGTTTCGAGCAAGTAAACCCTCTCGTCCCCACACCTACCTCTGTTAATCGCCAGCCGGCGTTCGGGGAATGATAGGAAATAATAACAGAATAATGTCGATGCCAAGCGTCGGGAAATGGGAGAACTCGGAGAAAACCCCCAACCGCAACCTTATCAACCCCACCAAGACTCGAAGCCATACCACCTGCGTAAGCTTTAAGCTCCGCAGGGTTTTGTAAAAGATTTGAATTCAGTAGGCTATAATTTTAATTATTCTTGCTAGAGGAAAATTTAAATCTTTTAGAGTAAAGGATAAATGCGCTTTAATTAAAATCGGATTCCAATTTCCCCATTCTTGAAAGGACACATAACCCATTAACGTACACAGCCTCTCTCGTGTAAAGATTCATGTTGGGAGCACTAGAATGCAATTTATGGATTTAATTCCTACATTTAAAATATTACCTTAAAGATGCACTCAATATCCTCGCTATAAACAAGCCAGGAAGACCGGGAATAGTAGATGCGAAACTTGTAAAGTAATGCACAACTATGTGAATTGGCCTCTGAATTACCTATTAAAATATATCGGAAGTACACTTTAAGTGAAAAAAAAAAATAGAATTATCAATATATAAATTGCCATTGATTAAGTTTATTTAATAAAATAAAAATATAGTAACTAATATATTAGATCAGCGTTTCTCAAACTTTTTTTGAAGTGGGGACCACTTTTTTAAGTCAGAACAGTTCCGAGGACCACATTACTCTTCTTTTCTTCGAATGTAAATTTATCATTTTTGTAGCATATTTTGTATCTAATGTTAATAGATGAAAATTCACTTCTGTTTCTTTAATAATTCAAGGCTATTAGAGTTTGAATAATCTTTAACTTATTAATTAAAAATAAATAAATCTCGGTACTCACATAATGAGATGGATGAGCCTGCCGATTCTTGCACAGTTGTTCTATATTTGGACGTACGCTGGTAAGCTTAAGTCGGAGATCGGCACATACATAGAGTCGATACGTAGAAGCAAACTGAAATTATAATCTCTAAAGCACCATTGTACAGTTCACTATATTCTCTTTTCACTTGTGATGAGGTCCAGAAATTAAACCGTACCTTCCGCTTGGAATTTCATTTTAAGTCCGGTATCATTCGAGAGTTCAATTAACTCTTCTCTTTCACTCAATGAAAGTTTGTTAGTTTCAATATCGCAATGAAAGTGATCACGAACTCATGAAAATTCGTCATATTTGGTTGGATAATAAGTTTAAAATTGTGACCTCAGAGTTGTATTATTGGTGTACGACGTACAGTACGTGACCATTTCAATGTGCAGACTGGGTATCGGCAAAACTATTAAGTAAGCCACAATACATGAAAAGGTTCGGTCCTCTGTTATGAATTCGGGTGGTCCCTGGCTGGGTTACAGGTGCGGCGCCAGATGTGCAGGGAAACGCCACATTCATTGTGCTTTAAATCCCTCTTTTGTTGAGAGTAAAGTGGGAATTCAGTAGACGGATAGAGTAATAAATTTCATAAAACGTCAGTACTGGGAGAAAAAGTGAAAGGCGATTGTCACGTGTCATTTCAAAACTCTGAGATTTTCAGCTATAGAGTGATATGCAATTCGTTTGAATTTTATTTTTTCTTCTGCCTTTTTTGATGGACCACAAGGGCAGACGTTGAGGACCACAGGTGGTCCGCGGACCATGGTTTGAGAAACGCTGGTTTCGATCATCATACTGTGTGACACAAAATACACTTCTCAAATGGACAATTGCGAATGTGTATTTGCGAAATTAAAATCATATTGTGAATAATAACATTTTCACACACTTCTCCTTCTTACAATGATATGACTGATCCCATATCAGTATTTTAATAAGAGAAAAAAAATTTTTTACGAATGTAGAAATAAATATGTAATTAGTGAGGATATTAAAATAGAATATTTATTTTCTTAATTAAGCTTGTTTGCTTATGAAACTTGTCACATTTAATCATATACATCGGCATCTTTTCACATACTTTTTTCTCTTTCTCTTCTAGGTAAGTTTGCAGAAGCGAGCATAATGAATTAGAGAAACGGAAAACCTGCCTATGTCAACACAAATATACGGAAAAGAAGCTATGTTTTTCCATTCTAGACGTACTGTAACTCAAGTCTATGTAAGGTAAGATAAGTGAACTATATAGTATCATATAATTATGCGCTATATTGAATTACACTGGATGATATAAGAAAAGTAATGTATTTGACAAATATTTTCTTTCGTTATTCACACAAAAATAAGAAGCATTTAAGGCAATTCAGCCACAGGGACTAACTTTCTACAGGTATTTAATATATTGGAAAACGCTGAACTCCACTCCTAGGGTGCTGCTAAGTTAAACTTCACCAAAAACAGCAATAGAAATGCATATCGTTCGTAATTGTTCCTTCATCTACAAAGGATAAACACTTCAATTCGGTTTTATTATGTCTTTCAACGAAAGCTGCATGTAAAGTTATCTGGCAGGTATGACGTAATTAGCCGAGGATCGCTAACGATATAGTAAAGGGTCGGATATTAGATGAATTTATTTTCTAATTGTGAAATTTGTGGTGTTTTTTTAAATGTTGAAATACAATATTTATGTATCGTCATTGATTTTAAGGAACCTCCTATGTGACAGAGCAGAGCATAATTTTTAATGAGGAAGAAAAAGTACCGTAATTAAATGTAAATAGTGCTACACTGATCCTCATTAATGTCATTGATGTCCGTCATATTCACCAGCGTTGTCTACCGAATTATCTAACATTATTATGTAGTACCATTGATTTTTAATTCCTTTTTTCCTCCTGAAAAAAAATATGCTCTGTACTGTCACATAGGGGGTTTCATAAAATCAGCGACGATATCCAATATTGTTCGAGTCTACGAAAAATAATTTTGATACAGTGAATTGAAACAAATTTCGGAATATAAAGAAAATCTATGCTCAGAATCTAGTAAAAGCAATAAAGAATTTGCATTATGAAAATAAAATAACAAATAAAATAAATGTGAAAAATAATTAAAATAAAAAGTGCCATATATATATATATATATATATATATATATATATATATATCTATTAACAGACATATTGTTTTATATATACATTGATCAAATCGTTAACAGATGTAAGAATGAATTTTAATATAACTTTTGTATTAGATAATAGAGAAAAAGATTGTGTTATCTATGCCGCACTATGGGCCAGGAATAAATGTAACAGGAAACAAAGTCCCTTTTCACAGTTGACAGTTTGTCTGGCACTCTTCGAGGTTAATGACGCACTGGAGTGGACAAGGCTCTGAAATCAGCTACAAGGTTTTTGCCACTACCGTATATATTTCTTAATTGTTAATAAATGAAAAATGTCGACAAGACTAAGACCATGGTCATAGGAAGACAAGTAAAAAAGGCATACTTGCAAATTCTAAATGAGGCAGTAGAGCAAGTGGTCAGCTACAAATACTTGGGATGTACTATAAGCAGTAAAATGAGGTGCTGCCAAGAAGTCAAAAGGAGAATAGCAACTGCAAAGGAAACTTTTAATAGAAAAAGGAGCATCTTCTGCGGACCACTGGGGAAAGAACTAGTGAAGACTAGTGAAGTGCTTTGTGTGCAGTGTAGCACTGTATGGGGCAAAAACATGGACATTACGACGAAGTGAAGATAAGCGAATAGAAGCATTTGAAATCTGGATATTTATTTATTAATTTATTTATTTATTTATTTATTTATTTATTTATTTATTTATTCATTCATTTATGTATTTATTTATGTATTTATTTATTTACTTACTTATTTATTTATTTGTTCTGGTGTAGTTAAGGCCATCAGGCCTTCTCTTCCACAACACCATAGATATGGAGAAGGATGGAGCGTGTGAAATGGACAGACAGAGTAAGACGCGAAGCTGTGTTGGAAAGAGTGGGTGAAGAAAGAATGATGCTGAAACTGATCAGGAAGAGGAAAAGGAATTAGCTCGGTCACTGGTTGAGAAGAAACTGCCTGTTGAAGGATGCACTGTAAGGAATGGAGAACAGGAGAAGGTATCAGATGACAGATGACATTAAGATACATATATGGATCATATGCAGAAAATAGGAAAGACTGGAGAATGTTCGAATGAATGAATCGGTACCCGAAATGTAAGCTGCATTAGAGTTTTGGAAATTAGAACTCCTTCAATCAGCAATGGAGATTTGTATTCTATTTCCGAGAAAGCCCTCACAAAAGAAAATAATTTATTAATAACGTCAGGACGACATAAGTCTCATAAGTCTATCGCACTTCATTACTTCCTATAGAGCTAGCAATTCTTCTTTTGTCTGAATACTAGAGCATAAAATTAAAAATCAAAAACTTCCACAGTAAAACTCTCTCATTAACTATCGAGGCGAATAGTCTCCAGACAGTGTTGGCCTATCCATCTGACACTTTCTTAACTGATTGTGTAACAGCCTGTTGAATTGAAGCTTCAATTTGTGACAACTTTGTATACTTTACTGCTGAACATTTATCCAAGAAGAATACATTCTCGCTCACCTTGGCTCACTGCTAGCGTTGGAATATAGATTATTATCTATTTTTTAACTTTTCTCTAGCATATGCCATTAGGAAAGTCCAGGACAACAGAGAGAGTTTTGAATTGAAATGGTTACATCAGCTGCTTGTCTATAAGGATGACGTGAATTTTGTTAGGAGAAAATCCATAAACTATTAGGAAAAACACTGGAATTTTACTTGAAGTAGTAAAGATATAGGTTTGGAAGTAAATCCCGAAAAGACAAGGTATATGATTATGTCTCGTGACCAGAACACAGTACGAAATTCAAATAAAAAAATTGTAAATTTATCCTTTGAAGAGGTGGAAAAGTTCAAATGTCTTGGAGCGACAGTAACAAATAAGAGTCCACTGCAAGAATGATGGATGTCATTTGGAATACATTTTTCAGGAGATGCAATTGAAAGTTTGAAATGCTTAGCGCTCAAAGCTTAACTGTGATTTTCCGATCATTACTGGACAATGACTATCAGTGTTAATGCCATATAACTCTGTATGTACATTCTATATGTCTTAAGCTATGCATTGACCGTCTTGGTTCATTTTCGACAAGAAAGTGATATCCATCATTCTTGCAGTGGACTCTTCAAATATAAATGACACTCGGGAGGAAATTAAACGCAGAATAAAT
The DNA here is from genome assembly GCF_040183065.1 of Periplaneta americana. Taxonomy (NCBI): domain Eukaryota; kingdom Metazoa; phylum Arthropoda; class Insecta; order Blattodea; family Blattidae; genus Periplaneta; species Periplaneta americana. The sequence goes on along the minus strand of NC_091129.1, from coordinate 86,126,784 downwards.
ATAGGAAATGCTGTTATTATTTGGTTGAGAAGCTTTTGTTATCCAGTCTGCTCTCAAAAAGACGAAAGTTAAAATTAATAAAACAGTTATTTTACCGGTTGTGAAATACGGACTCTCACTTTGAGAGAGGAACAGAGGTTAAGGGAGTTTGAGAATAAGGTGTTCAGGAAACATTTGGGACTAAAAGGTATGAAGTTATAGGAGAAGGAAGGAAGTTACATAACGTAGAATTTCAAGCATTGTATTATTCATATGACATAATTTGAAACAATAAATCCAGACATTGAGATGGACAAGTCATGTAGCACGTATGGGCGAATCCAGAAATGCCATTTAGGCCGTGGCATCTCTCCCTCATCCTGTAACATCAAGAGTTGTCGAGATCAGAAAATCCCTTGCCTCACTCAAAGCGTTAGAAGTCGTCGTTGCCCTCCAGTGGATATCTTCGCATGTTGGTACTTCAGGGAATGAGATCGCGACTCCCTAGCAAAAATGGGGACTGAAATATTGTTACGGACGACCTCCCAACTTTCTTATCACAACTTGAAACGAGTTAACCACCCGTTTGAGAATGAGTTTCTCTGAGATCTTCAAATAAAGAGTGATGGCAAGAAATAGGCTGGTCTTGTTGACACGTCAGAGATAATTCCTGATCACCCCCGTAAAGAGACTGTAGCTGCCCAAAGGATTGCCACAAGACACGACTGCCTGGCGGAATATTTATATAAACTGGGTATTTTACCATCACCTCAGTGTATCATTTGTAACGAGAAAATTCTATTATGAATTGGGAACATTTAAATGTTTGTAAAAAAACTTGTAAATTTTAAATCCTCTATGGAGATTTTGTACCGGTCTGCCAGAAACCAAATGATGTTGAATCAATCTGGTTGAGCATTAAACTTATACATAAAAATAAATTGTTAGTTAGGATCATTAAGGAAAAAACCTTTGAGAAGACCGAGACGTACACTTAGCGGCAAAAAGAATGGTCCGGCCGACAATTTCTAAGTTCCAGGGACATACATTGCGCATGCTCGTCTCGTCAACGCCATAGTTCACTAGGTAACACATAATTAAACCATTTAAATTTGCTTTATTTTGTTTAAGAGGCTAAAATATGTAATAAAATCGAATGGCGGGTTGATTCTAGATACACCAGGGCCCTTGAAGAGTGAAATAATAATAAAATTGATGAATATAAAATCGACCGGAGCGAATATGAACAGGAAATCCATATATAATGCCGAACTGATATAAACAGTTGCAGTAGCGTAAGTTGTTACGGCATTGATATATTGAACACGTTAGTACTAATAGCTCAAGGTTCGAATCTCACCCAATCTTCTATTTTTTATTACAAATTTGCCATCATATGTGTCTCGCAAAGCTATAATTATGTGGCGATATGTCTTAGAATATGCCCAAACTCTAATAAATAATAAACCTCCCTCTCTCTTTCAAGCAATACTGCTTTCTGTTAATATAACGTTTGTCTCGTCATTACGCTTGAAGATGGCACAGAAACAATAATTCATTGCCCTGATTCCGACAGGACTTCGATTGGAGAAATGTCATTTTCTCCGACCAGGTAATTGTCTCCAGTAACATTCTGTGTATGCTACTCTCCGACAGGACTTTGATTGGAGAAATGATAGTACTGCCCTAGTTTATTGTATGAATGACCACCGACACGCTTCGCGTGAGGGTCGCGTGTTGGGGTGGATGCATCCACGGTCTGTTTACGGCAGAAGTCTACGAACACATTTTGGCAAATGTAATGATCCCTTTCGCCCGAAAACGATATCCAGAAGGAACACTTTTCTGCCAGCAGGATAATCATCCGATACACACCGCCAACCGGATTCAAAGATGGTTTACGAGGAGGCGTGATGTCGATCCAGTCGACTGACCTCCAAATTCACCAGATATGAATTCGTTTCAAAATTTGTGGGCTGCAGTCAAAAGGATCCTACGCTCAAATTGGGCAGAACAACCACCCGTTCGGACACCTGAGGAATTGTGGGACAGAGTTCTAGATGCAAGGGAGAAGATGGCTAAGAATTTAGACCTGTTTCATAATCTTGTGGACTCCATGCCGCGCATAATGAGGACAGATGTTGACGCAGGTGGTTTGTGGACGAGATGCTAGTCCCCACCACTGCCCTGTTTTCTTAATATATTAACAAATTGTTTGTTTTTGTTAATTTAATTAATTTGTGTTTGATATGCGTCCGTTTTTTAGGATGTGAAACAAGTATTTTTGTTTATACAGGCCAAGTCTCACCTATTAATAGCCCACAGATGATGGGCAATAATATTTTTACAAGGCGGGCATAACGAAGTTTGTTAACAAATGCCATTTCACATTTAAACTAATAAATTAAGTAAAAGTTAAAAAAAAATAATAATAATAATTTTACCGTACCAGGAGGCGAACTCGCAACCTCTGGCACGGATGTTAGACTTCTTACCACTGGACCACACACTGCTCGTAAGGTTTATTACATTATAGACGGATGACTTTCAATCAAGAGACACCACAGCAATGCCTTGCAGTGGGTTACGTTTACAAGAGTGAACCGCGCGATATAACTTAGCATTTCTATCGACCAAGAGTCGGCCCATTCTTTTTGCCGCTAAGTGTACATGGGAGGATAATATAAAATGGATGTGAGGGTAGTGGGATATGAAGATAGAGACTTGATTAATCTTGCTCAGGATAATAACGATGGTCAATTTATATAAGGAGGAAACCAAGAGGAAGACGGAAAGTAGGAAAAAATGGAGAATGATGTGTTTTCAGTGAGAGACGTGCCCTTTCGTAGAAGCCTATGTGTGTGTTGCCTAGATTATATTTTACACACACACACACGCACGCACGCACACACACACACATATATAGGGTGATTCACTAGGATTTACAGTCCTTTACGGAGTTTATTTCTGAAGACTTTTTGAGCAAAGATGTCATATAAACATAGTTACTATTCTCAATATTTTCATAGTTATATTAATTTAAAGTTGTTTGTAAAATACGTTTTTTCTTTAGTTTGAAGGTAAAAGAATAATGCAAATAGAGAATGAATCACTCAGAAGTATCACTTCCTTAATTGGCAAGTATTATGAATTGATATTAGAGAATAAAAATTCTGTAGGACCAAAAACATTAATCTTTAAGTATTGTGAAGCTAAATACTTATATGAAGTAATCTCTTTAGTTACTTCGTACAGACATCTATATATATATATATATATATATATATATATATATATAATTTTAACTGGTAATGGAAATTACGGGAAAACGGCTGAACGGATTTTAATAAATGACTCCTCAATTTGAAGCTTGGAACCCAAAGTATTTCAGAAAATTAGTAGCTTTCAGTGAAATGTCAATTTTCCTACATCATTTTCGTATTTTCCAAAATCCATCTGTCGTCAGTTTTGAGAAATATGGCTTTTCAGAATAAAACAAAACACACACTACAATAAACAATAGACTATTACACGAAGGTCATGATCTGCAGGATTGCTGACATATTTAGAGTTCAGATGGCGTATAAAAATAATTTACAGGTCTGATTCTCTGGTCTGTAGTTTTCCGAGTACAGCTGTGTATTGGATATTAAGAACTACAAAACTTAAGAATGTTTAATGAGATTATTACCATTAAAAATGAAATATTATTATAGTTAATGCCACTAATTACACACATCAATGCTATATTGATGATATGAAAGTGAAACCTTTTGAGATTTTATGTAAGTAGACGCAGAGAAAGAATATTTTAAATTAGATCTTTATCTCTATAATTTACTGAAAACTATAAAACTTACGTAAGGTAAAAATATTGTTATTAAAAATGAAATATTTTTATAGTTATTAGTCAAGTGATGTGAGTTTTTTCATATATTTAATGGCTGTGTGATGTAGATATTTATATGTGTAATTCTCTAATTTTCCTAGGTAGTAATGAGTCATGCTTCCTATTTTAGCTACGTCTTAAAACTAAATCAAAATTAATTTCATATTTCTTTGGTTTAATCGAACCTGAAATTTTCTTAACTCTCACCTATAATCCGCAATGACCTGAAATAGCTACTGCATTACTCCCACATGAAAAATTCCCTGATCGTCCTAACAATGTTACTTGCGTTTTCGCATTGAAGCTCACGAAATGAAGATGGATAGGCTCAAGGAAATGTATTTGGCATAAAAAGCATTCAGAGGGAGCATGTTTCACTATTATGAAAGCAAATAACTTTCAAAATGTCTGCTATTCTTCATTGGAAATAAATTTGAAAAATTTTAATTTGAACTTCTAATGAACTTACTTTGCAGCATTTGCTGCACAAGCCACTAGTCTTTTTCTATTTTTAACTAGAAAATTACATTATTTTATGCACTTATCACAACAGTCAATATGAATCACACCACTTCCACCGACTTATTTATTTGCAGTTAATTTTTGCATCCTAATTTACAGTTTTGGAGAGTTTACAACACGTTTTAAAAAATGTCGCCGTCCGCTTGAGCACACTTGGCTGCACGCTTGTGAACGGCACTCGTCACTCTACGTAACCTTTGATTTCTGTAGCGCTAGCGATGGCTGCTGACTGCACGCTGACCAACATCACGGGTTCACAACAATGCGTTTCAATAACGAAACGTAATTCTGTAAATATTGAGAACAGGACCCATGTTTTTTGTGACATTTTTGGTCAGAATGTCTTTGGAAATAAGCTCCGTAAAGGATGGTAAATACTCGTGAATCACCCTGTATAATGTAGGCTAATACGATACTATGCACAGGATGTTGTAAAATAATATTTATGGCTAGTTTCGGTTACTTTGGTGGTTCAAATCTTAATTCTTATTTCTCTTTTGAGATTCAATGTCAAGACTTTTTGTTTATTCTGTGACTCATTTTCAGAAATATGAAATAGATTACTTTGAACAACTTGGTAGTAAATTTCAAGGTAGGTCAATGTCGGTTACTCACGTAGCGAAATTGTTTTAAACTTTTAAACAATGATAATGCGGTAACGATAATTTGTTTTCTGCAAGAAGTGATAACGCAATTCTTCGACGTATTGCATACATTTTTGATTACAACTAACGTTGGTGTTTCCCATGCGTTTGAGAATCCCAAAACTGCTGAGTTCAACCACGGTTCCGCTTGTGATTCCAGCCAAACTAGTACTTAATAACCTGTAAAACTCAAAATGAACTTTTCAAAAGAACAAGTTTTACAAGATATATACACTAATTACTCAGTTTCGTAACCATTGTGACATAAGCAGCATTTCCGATTCGAGTCGGAATGAGAATAGTTACAGTTTTCGATGCAAATAGGCCTGTAGGATACGCAAAACTCATGTAGTCCATATAGAACGAAGTTGATAGTCACTTTTATGTACTAAATCGAATTGTGATCCTTTCCTTATAAAATATTTTGTATGGTGTAAACATTATTTCAGAACATCAGTGTTGATGTAAGTGCTTCTAATTAATTAATTAAATAATTGAGTCCATCATTCGACAGTTAGTTTTCATTCATTCTTTTTTGCCTTTCACGCATTTACTTGCCACTGTCGTCAAATGTTTCATTCATAAATTATACTTCCGTTGGCTTCATCTTGCAGTGAATTTTTCAATTCGGCTATGATTTTCTTAATTAATATTTGTTCCTTGGTTAGCCTATATTTTGCATTCATTAATTTCTAATTTATTATTCCGTTCATATTTTCATTAGTTAATTCTATCATTTATCTATTTATTCATTCCTTATTATGATCTTTCATCATTTATATATGCACCCATATTTTGTCATTATTGTAGCCCAGACGTGTCGAAAATGCCATCGTGCCCCGAGCCACTGTGTAAGCTGCAACGTGCATAGCACCTGTGGAGGGAGGCGGACACCCGAAGGGGAAATAGAACAACTGTCTGACTTATTAGCGGATTTTCATTTTTCTTACGTCAAGCACTTAAATAAAATTATATACAGTACAAGGCTGCAAACTAATGTTTAGTATGTGTAACGAAGAAAGAAATGAACAAGAAACCATAGGACACATTATCACAACCTGAAATTAATTGTCTTCAGAATGTCTCTGCGACAGAGTTTCAAAATCAGGAATTATGTCACTTACTGCCAGTCGTAGTTGATCAGTTGATCACGAAGTCATGATCTAGGCTAAATTTGATTTTTACTATTTTCATTGTTTAAAATAATTTTTCACAAACGTAAGTTGTAGCGAACATGGCTTCAACAAAGCAAGCGAAAGAACGATGCTTCAAATATTTATTTTTTGCCAAAGATTTGAAAAGTTCAACATTTGTCAAGTCCTTACATCTAGCTTTCATTTAGCATCACATAGTAAATCTGTGAGTTTAAATTGAAGATCTAACCACATTATTCGTACATCTGCTGAAAAAGGATCGACGTATAGAGATAATAATAATAATAATAATAATAATAATAATAATAATAATAATAATAACACTTAACCTTTTAATGTTTCATCAGTAATATGTAGTAACTTATAATGCCGTTTTATGTTATACAACCGTTTTCCTCGTAATACTTGTGAACAAATCATACATTTAATATTGTCATCATATTGCCAAAAAAAAAATAAAATAAAAAAAAATAAATAAATAAATAAATAAATAAATAAATAAATGCATCTTCCCATCCTACTTGAAACTTTCGTTTTTATAGAGGTAGTCTACATGGTTTCGAGAGAGACATTGCGACGGTACGCCACTCGCAGATCAGAGACAAATACAAATGGAACGGAGTTTACTCCAGTGAGTTAGAGGATGGGGGTTGTAGGTAGGAAGCAAGGGAAATGCACTGCGAGCCACAATGTGCTCGTGAGTCGCCTTTTCGCCGCGGCTGTATGTAGCCTATTATTTTATTTGTTTTTCTTTCACTGTGCAATTTTCGTTTATTGTATCCTGTTTGTTGCATTGTATTTTGTGTTCATTTTATGTAAGTAACATAAATTAACCCTATTTCTGTTGTAACATATATTTAAAATAAATAGATGATTAGCTAAATAAATAGAAGAAATATAATTAAATTGTGGAATAAATACTTTCATATCATTAATATGAAATTCTTTACACTACGTCTTTCATTCCAAAATTCTTTTCTTAAAATTAATTTATTAGTTGATATACTTAGTAATATTTCGTTTATTTAAAGGTTCATTAATTTGTATAACTTAAGAGTTATTTTAGTCAAGATTTTATTTCTCCATGAAGTTTTCATTCATTCATTCATTCGTCAATTTTTCTTCGATTCATTCTACTGGGCCTACTTATCCACACTTTCTTATAAAATACTAATTTATTCAAGCAATTCTCCACTCCATTATTAATAAGTTTACTCGCTTGTCCATTCATACTAAATTTGTTGCTTTGTTTATTCAGTTTCTATTTATCTATCGTACTCTCGGAACACAGGGTATCTCAATGAAACGAAATTATTTCATTCCTTAACAAAGTTTTTACGGAAAATGATCGTAACACTCAATGGAGTACATTAGCGTTACGTATTTAAAAAAATAAATAAGTAAATAAATAAATAAATAAATAAATAGATAATTGTAATAACAAAAGCCGCCCTAAATAAGGGTTCAATAGATCGGTCTACTAATCAATTCACAATGAACAATGATTAAAAACAAAATAAATAAATAAGAAAATAAATTAATTAATAAGGAAATAAATAAATTAATAACCAAATAAATAAGTAAATAAATTAATAACATTGCTCCTGACATAAAATGTAATACTATTATTCTTATTAATATCCTGCATTTTTTAATTTCCCTATCTGTAAATTGTTCAATGTAAAGAAAAAAATCTTTGTTTAGATATCAAGTATTACATCAATTTCACTGAAATTACCTGAGTAATGTTTCCAAGTTTGTCTATTGTTTTTAACCTTCGTTTTCTAATGTCACTATGAATGTATGTGTATATCTTTCATTTTTTGTTTACTGAGTCTCTGTTGCTCAGCTATATCTTTTGGGCCTCAAATTTTTCTTATGACATTGCATTCTTTTTCGTCAAATATTTTCTATAGGCCTATCTGTTTTTCTATTCAAAATTAACGTTTCTGTTCCATATACACATTCTGACAGCATTATGAAATTTTAATTTTGTATGTTTGAATATGCACAGTAGTAAATATTTGTTTATATTTTGAGTGAGCCCATATACTATCTCCATTCTTTAACATCTAATTTCGTTCGCTTTTGTTTCAACTGCATCATAGTAGGCCTACATGGTTATCAGAAAGTTTGGACAAAAGTCCAGTTTATTATTATTAATATTATTATTATTATTATTATTATTAGTTGACTCAAGTATACCGGCATTCAGGTTAATTGTTATTGAAGTAATTCATTTTGCTAAAATACATGAAAACATCATTCCGCGAATATGGAGATAGCGGATTACAACATGTTGTTCTGGAAGGTCAACGTGTCGTCATTTTTATAACGTTTCCGTCACCAGTTGGCGCCACATGAATTCCAAAGATGGAAGGTGCTGCCTTCTGTCGTGCTCTTCCGCAACCAGTGCCCACATTGTCTGAAACATTTGTCATGTTTCTATTTCCTATCATCTCTGAGAAATAAATTAAATCTTATAACTTGATCATACCTCGTAGTGTGCATTAAAGCAGTGTTTCTCAAATATTTGCACTGTGAAACTCAGTATTAATGTTCAGTAATACAAGAGGATCTTTCATGGGTGGTTTTTACTCTTATCATTAGAGAAACTGAAGAGGAATGATTTATACTTTTTACAGTTTTTAAATAAAATGGACGAGTTACTTATAAATTAGATAATAAGATTAACGCGTATCGTTATTTCTTGCCATTTGGAAGTCTGGCACCCTACTGCGGTGATGAAGGGACTAAAAGTTGCTATTCAGATCGAGCGTGTGTGTGTTTTCGTAGACGAGCAGACGACGCGCTATTATCAAACTACATCGATTTTCAGCGTAATTTTCTAATTAACCATGCACTTACATAATACAAACTATGACGTCCATTAATCTCTTATAACTAAGTCACATTAACCTCGGGATCACGTGACTGTGTGTTAGGGAGTATCGATTTGTTTAATGAAGGTGGCTAGTGCGGAAAAGTTGCGACTAGTTGCAGAAAGACTGTAGGAAAAATAACATTAAAGTTAATCAATATCGTGTGTCTCCGCATCAATACTGAAGATTCGAATTTATAACGCATACTTGTAAAAATTATTACAATGGCAGTTTGTATACCTACACAGCAACCCCGCGTCAGCCAGATCTTTTAAAAGTAAGCAAAAAGAGTACAAGAATGAAAGCATCTGGCATCAGTATCTTCTTGTGGAGTGAGAGAAGAGAGGTATATATATATATATATATATATATATATATATATATATATATATATATATATATATATGTTTTTGTTCATCGTAACGGAGTTGATTTCGTTAAATAAATTAATTGAATATATTATATATAGAGTATTTACAGTTAATGTGTGTCATGCGATATATATTATAGCACATAATATATTCTGAGATTATGAAATTCATATATTTTACTATAAGTGCCGGTAAAACTTTGTTGAAACAGGGATAAAATAATAATAAAAAAATCAATATGCAAATTATCAATATTTATATTTTACACAATATATACAAACAATTCGTTTATCAAAACCTATCTCGTTCCAGTGAACGAAAACAAATATTCTGAGGTTATGAAATGCAAATCGTTTACGAACATCACGTAACATTTGTTTAAACAAAGAGAATGTTGTTTCTACTTATATACGTTACAGGGGTATATTTATAATACATTACATAATTAATATTTAATGGCTCCATGCGTACCTGCTTGCAGTTCGACCTTGCTTACGTATCCACATGACATACCAGATGTAGCTACCAGACGAAACTACTCGATCCTCTGTACGTTTGGGAACGAAAATTCGCTGCGCAATAATTATAAATAAAAGATAGTGTGACATACAGAATATTTCAAAGCACATAAGAAAGTACGCCATGTGAAAAATGGTACCAAGGGAGAGGAAGTAAATGCATGAAAATTAAATAATTGATAGCAGGAAATAAGACAAAAAATACGTAATAAATGAAAAGGATAATAATGGAATGGAAGAAAGAAAATAAAACATTAAATTATGAAATTAAAAGTAAAATTTTTTGAGAGGAATAGAAAGGGAACAAAAATTACAATTTAAAAATAATTTAATAATTAGTATCTAGATACAAGTTTTATAAAACAAATGGTTAAGAAAAAAATACTACAGCAATAAACAAAACGTGAGTGTTTTACACTGTCAGCAAGATGTTTCACCTTGTACAAGTCTCTGGACTTCCTTTGAAGTCTGGTTAGCTCGTTGCTTATTCAGAATCTTCCTCACGAAGGGAGCGAAATATATCAGATTGGTTTGCTCTTTGTTGGGTGCTTCTGTAAGCAAGCTGACGGTTGTGCCCACCACCAGCATGATGAGCATTCCCAGCATCGTATAGTACGCAAAGGAAATTTTGTAGAGCGGGAAGACACTGTCATCTTTAGCAACAATTCTGCAACAAATATCAACACAATAACTACTGAATATTCGGTAAGCTTGAAGATGTTCTACCATGAGTGCCAGCTACAATTATTCTTAACGACTTCCAACCACAGTAGAGTATATATTTTGCTATAATTCAAATTCGTAAAGTATGGAAGAAACACACCTAGTTAATTTTCGCTACATTTCTTGGCGTTTAAGGCCAACAACTCATAATAGTCATAATAGTGTATCGTATTATGACCGCCTCCTAACTTCTACGTTGTCTTAGTCTATTCAGGGAAAAAGAGCGTGGTTTTCTAGAAACTACAGATTTATTTGATGCCTCCTGATATTATAATTTTTGTATATAATGTGCAGTAATTAATAGATGTATTTGAATATGACATGCAAAACTTAGCTATGCTGCACATCTTTACACAGAACTACGTGTGTGAAATCACCTTATATTCTATTTGTACTTTTTGTATTTCATGTCCTCTCCTTGTATTACACTTATTCTCCTTATATTCTCCATGTTATTCTTGTATTCTATCTTTTCTTCTTCTATTCCCCTTGTTCTTCCATGATGCTCTTATTTTCCATGTCTTCCTATTTTTGTTCAGCCGTACTTATTTTCAGTTATCTAATCTTTCAGTCATCCGTTACGTCATTCAACAGCTCGTTCAGACATCTGTTAGTTCAAACATCTGTCAGTTCAGACGTCCGTTCGTTCATTTGTTCGTTCAGACATTCGCTCAGTAGTCCACTTGTTCAGACGTATGTTCGCCGCCCGTTTCTTCAGTCGCCCGTTCTCTCAGTCTTCTATTCTTTCAGACATCTGTTCATTTTGTTTCTCTTTCGTTCAGTCTTCTTTTCGTTCTGTTTTCCTTTCGTTCGTTCTGTTTTTCCTTTCGTTCAGTCTTCTTTTCGTTCTGTTTTCCTTTCGTTCGTTCTGTTTCCTTTCGTTCAGTCTTCCATTCGTTATGTTTTCATTTCATTCTAACGTCCGTTCGTTGAGACATCCGTTCTGTTCTGTTTTTCTTTTATTCATTTTTTCTTTATACAGTTTTCCATTCATTCAGACGTCCTTTCTTTCGGTGAGTCTTCCGTTAATTCAGTCGTTTTTCAGTCTTGTGTTTGATCATACATCAGTTAGTTCAGTCTTCCGTCGGTTCTTCCAGTCATTCCTTCTTTCAGATACAGTCGGACACTAAAGTCTACATACACTCCCTTTTTTAGCATATTTTGTATAACCCTGAATGCACAGATGTTAACGTGAAACTCTATGTCTGCGTCCACTTCAAACAACAAAAACCGAGGTATTCAGACCAGTATCTTGCGCTACAAGCTTGTTAGATGCAGCTGTTTGTGTTTACTGAAGTACAGAAGTGAACATACACTGCGATTCTTTCGTCAGTTGTAGGAGAGACGTTGCAGTGAACACAGTGAAATTGGTGCAGTTTGTTAAAACAGTAGATGTGTATTACAATACATAATTTGATCGCGTATCATGGATCCAAAAAGAACTGAAATATCAGTGGAGGCAAGAAAAAATATAATTGAGCTCAATAAAAAGGGCTTTTCACTGCGTAAAATTGGGGAAATTGTTAGAACGAGCCATGCAAGTGTCCAAACCGTAATAAGAAACTACAATGATCGAGGAAGTGTAGAAAACAAAGCCAGATGTGGAAGACCAACAAAATTATCTAACAGGGAGCAACGGCACATCATTAGAAAAGTGAATTCAGATCCCAAAATTACAGCTACGGAGTTGGCAGTAGATGTCGCAAATACTAGTGGAAATATTGTTCATCCCATCACAGTACGAAGACTTTTGAAAAAGCATGAGTTTCAAAGTAGAATAGCAAGGAAAAACCATTCATAAGCATTGTAAATGAACAGAAGCGCCTAGAATTTGCAACTCTGCATCGAAGTAAAGATTCCACATACTGGAATACAGTACTTTTCACGGATGAGAGTAAATTCAACATATTTCAATGTGATGGAAAGTAAAAGGTGTGGCGAAAAAGGAATGAAAGTTTGAAAAAGCAAAATCTTGTTCCATCAGTAAAGCATGGTGGTGGAAATATTCTTGTATGGGGTTGCATGTCTGGAACTGGGGTTGGGAATTTAGTATTTATTGAGGACATTATGGATAAATGGAAGTATCTCACCATATTAAAGGAGAATTTGAAACAATCTGTTGAGAAGCTGGGACTAGGAACAGACTGGGTGTTTCAGCAAGAAAATGATCCCAAGCATACGGCCATTGTCGTAAAAGAATGGCTACTTTACAATATACCAAAACAGTTGCATTCGCCTCCTCAGTCACTAGACATCAACCCAATTGAACATCTTTGGGGAGAACTAAAGCATTGGATAAAAAAATACAAAAGCAAAAGCAAGAGGGATTTGAAAGCTGCCTTAGTGAAAGAGTGGAATAAATTTACATCAGCGGACACAAAAAAATTGGTGGAATCTATGCCTCGACGTTTGGAAGCTGTGATAGAAGCAAAAGGTGGAAATACAAAATATTAAATGGTGCCTGAAAGTGAAAATAATCAAAATGAATATTGACTTTTGTACCTGATCGGTTTTTCTTTTGTGTGCTTAAGATGTTATTATATGGAACTGTTATTAATAATGCAGTATATATGTTGTTTTTCATTTCCTAAAATGTCTGTTTATGTCACAGAAAGTGAATGCATAATATTTTCTTTATTGATTTTGAATTTAAGTGTTATTTTTAGGGTGTATGTAGACTTTGTGTCCGACTGTATGTAATTCCTCAGTTTTCCGTTACTTTCTTCATGCCATCATACATTTATTTAATTAATTCTTTCATTTATCCGTTTGTTGTTACAGAAACAGCCAAGTTAAACCGTAACTCGTACGTTTTAGTGGCATTTGAGCTATGAGCATTCCCACCTCCTTGGCTTGAGGGCAGAGGACTTGCCAGCTGTTCTTCTCTTTATATGACATTCACTTTAGTTCATTCGCAGTGGCGAGGACCATGTGAGTTATTGTAATTTTCAAAGGCTTATCCTAAGACGTCCAGATATTTATTTCACGAGTCATGGGAATTGCAATATTTCTGTGTCAAAGAGAACAACCAAGTAAAATGTTTCATTTATTCTAAATATAAAGTAAGGCTCCACATGATCTCCAAATGGAACTGCTTGAATTTATTACAGACTTCTACTACAATTAAATATTGTAACGAAGAATGCTGGGAACTATTTAAGTCACTATCGTGTGATAGATTCCCAGGGTTGCATGTGTTTGCAAGAAATGTAATGACTAAAGCTGAGACATCTAGGATTGCAGAACGATATCAAGTTAACTGCATTGCGATGTTTGTCGAAGGTAAATAGTACGAAGGGGGGGGGGGAGTGGTTACGTACAGGCATGCGACTCAGGCAACAGAACACATTTAGGTTGTGTAGTGAATAGATCTCCAGGGTTGTATTACCAATCTTACGTAATGTATAATATTTATAATGGCAGAATCATCAAATATATCAACAGTAAACAAGTTGATGGAGGAATTAGACACACAAAATTTCGCAGTAAGTTGGGTAAATATCCTATAAAATTTATATAGCACAGAAATTGAAGGTACGAAACGTAAATTCGTAACACAACATTGTAATACGAAAGGACATAAAGCACAGAAGACAGTTTCAAATGAACAAGGACAAGAATCGCATATAAGTTAGAATTCAATGTGTACCGCACGAAGAAATTTATTTCAAGATTTATGTAAAATGGTGGTATGTGTTAATATACCAATAAATAACGTTGAAAACACACACTTCAAAAGCTTTATGCGAAAATACGTGAAAAGGGAACTCCCTAGTCAATCAACTTCACAGAAATACTATATACCTAAATGCTACTATGATGTTATATCTCGCATACGACTAAGTATAGGAGATAGTAAAATAATGCATTTCCATCGATGAAAACACGGACGCCGCTGGACGATTTGTTGCAAACGTCGTTACGGGCATTCTTCCACAAGACAAACCCAATAAAGCTTTTTTATAACCTGAAATTCTTGTAAAATTAGATCATTTAAATATAATCAATGTTTTTCAAACGCCTATAACCCTTTTATGGCCAGACGAAATAAAAATTGATAATGTACCGGTAGTTATTTTCATCACGTATGCTAGGCTACATGTTAAAAGCAGATAAGGAACTTCACCTACAGTAGCCGAAAGTTATCCTAAACCCATGGGCTACATCGAATAGCCGAAGAAGTTCGCTCCTGCTACAGTGATGTGAACAGTTTCACATCGAATGTCAAAGAAATATTTTTAAGGCACCAAGTCGGGTTACTAAATTCAGTGTAATGGCTCCTAGAACCCCTCTACCGCCGCAACCCGTTGTAATAAGATGGTGGACATAACTGGAAGCTGCAGTCTATTTTGCTACACATTATAAAAGGGATGAAGACGTAATTAAAACATAAGGTAGTATTACTGCAACAGACTCGACAATCCAGTAACTTAACGACAAACGTCCTAGATGTCCCAGCTTTAGTAATGACAATCTTCGGTCTACATACATTTGCGAGCGAACTTTTTAAAAATGAATTACATTAAAAGTCAGTATCGAAATAGGACACGCGACGATCACGTCATCATTTGAGCTAAATGTAGACAAACTTGTTGAGAATAAGAGTTACCAGAAAAGTTACTCAGAGAAATGAGAAGTAGGCTAAAAAACGGCACGAAATCTACAATGTTCAATATTTATATTGACGTAATTGCATTAAATTTCGTTAAAGAATATCATAGCTAGTGCATTCAAGCCACCACAGAAACTAAGCAGACATAGCCAATGCTTGTAAACAGAGAGTGCACGATCACAAAAGAACGTCGCAACTGGTGGAAAGAGTTAAACCCACCCTCCCCTCTACCATCTGCGGTTACGTATTCCTTCAGAAATTTTAAAGGAACTCTACTGTATCTCAAAATATTCATTCCATTAGATACCATTTAACGACCTGTTATCCCATCCTATCTGTCACTTCTACTCATAATTTAAATTTCTTCCGTTCTCTTATGTAAAAAAATATGGTTTATTTAATGACGCTCGCAACTGCAGAGATTATACCAGCATCGCTGGAATGCCGGAACTTTGTCTCGCAGGGGTTCTTTTACATGTCAGTAAATCTACTGAAGGAACATATTAGGTGTTTCAAAATAAGATGCTTAGGAAAATATTTGGGACTAAGAGAGATGAAGTTACAGGAGAATGGAGAAAATTACACAACGCAGAACTCCACGTATTATATTTTTCACCTGACATAATTAGGAACATTAAATCCAGACGTTTGAGATGGGCAGAGCATGTAGCATGTATGGGCGAATTCAGAAATGCATATAGAGTGTTAGTTGGGAGGCCGGAGGGAAACATACCTTTGGAGACGCAGAGACGTACGTGAGAGGATAAAATTGAAATGGATTTGAGGGAAGTGGGATATGATGGTAGAGACTGGATTAATCTTGCACAGGATAGGGACCGACGGCGGGCATATGTGAGAGCGGGAATGAACTGTGGGTTTCTTAAAAGTCATAACTAAGTAAATCTACTGACATGAGCATGTCGCATTTAAATACACTTAAATGCCATCGACCGGGGCCGGTATCGAATCCACAACCTAGAGCACAGAAGGCCAGCGCTATACCGATATGCTAACGAGGCCGACTCTCTTATGTATATTTTCTTTTCTTCGATAAGCCTGCCTTATTGCAGTTAATACTATATTCTATTTTATTGGCAGAGTTCTGGTTGTTCTTAATGACGCATTCCTTGTAACCTTCACAACAGAGTTAAAACTAATCAGTTTCTCTAGCTGAAGAGAGCATTGTCTTTTCTGTAACTGATTTCTAATAATTATTTCTATTGTGTTCATTATTATTGACAAAGGTATGACATACTTACTGAGGTGTTTGTGTCACATTGACGCCTGCAGGACATCCGTCCACTCGCAAAGGCAACGTAACTGGCTTGATCTTCTTTTCTATGATAGCTGTTAGAGTCCCGATCGTGATCCATCCCATGAAGATCAGACTGACTACACTACCAGCCAACGCACCCTAAACAGTATAAAATAACATGGAAAATACAAACACGGACAAGTGTTAAGTTACGGATGAAGTTGCGACATACTGTATATGACGCGCCTCGAGCTGTCACTAGATGATAAATTATTTATTTATTTACTTATTTATTTATTTTGTTTGTTTATTTATTTACTCTGGTGAAGTTAAGGCCATCTGGCATTCTCTTCCACACCAACAGAAATGCAATACATATACAAAAAATATTATACATCATGATGCATTTAATCTACTGTAATAACGAGTGACAGAATGAATATGACATAAAAAAACAACTGAGCATACAAGTAGAAATTGAAAATAATAAAATTTAGTCTAACATATTAAATGATGCATAAAAGAAAAAACAAAAAGTAAAAATATATACAACAAATAGAGGCACAAAATAATAGTGAAACACAGAATTATTTTTATAAACCAAGAAAGAATAAGCTGTTCTAGTATCCTGGCACAAAGACCAGAGAAAGGGTTAATCTAACAAAATGAATTTATTGCCAAAATACTGAAGATAAAAACTTCGGCATAAATCTAGTAAACTTCTCAGAAACAGATTTCGTGAGATAAAACATACTTTTGTAGTTTTCTTTTCAATTTTGACATTGTCCGGCAATCCCTGACGTCACTAAGTAACAAATTCCAGAGACGAGACAATGATATAATGCAGGAGAATGAGTATAGGGAAGTTCTGTGACGAGGAATAGAAATGAGAGATTGATGCTGATTTCGTGAAGTAGTGAGGAACTGAAAGCGTGAAGACAAGTAATTTGGAGAAGAGTATAGTATTACACAGGTTCAGTATAATCGATGTGGGCATAAGTGGAATAGGTGAAACAAAGAAGCAACAGACGCAAGATGGCGGTACCTCTCCACGAGAGTAACATTGTCGAGCAGGGTTCCGTTGTGTCATTTTCTCTGGGCATAAGTTCTGCTGCAGAAGAGATTATATATATATTGCCCTGTATGGTGAGAATTCCTGGTTACTTCTAGCTGTCTAAAATTGTATGAAGAACTTATCTGATGATCAGACAAGTATCGAACACAGAGTGGGTCGGCGAGTGGACATTGTTACGAAGGCAAATGTGCAATAGGTTGACGAGCTGATCCATGCTGTCGACCTGGGTGACGCAAGTCGTAGAGGCATGCAATGACTCTACCTCTTGGTCCGAATGGTTATGGGTTCGAGTCTCGCCTCGGGCATGGGTGTTGTCTTCGTATTAGTTTAGTAAAAAGGAAAACAGAGAAGGAAACCTGAAAAACCGCAATCTTTAGGAAAATGTCCTCTGGCCGGTAAAAAAAAAACAATGAAGAGGAAGTTATGCTAGCCCAGATAGTCAGAGATGATGAGTGTCGGGTGTATAATTACAGGGACATCATTTTATTTTTACTTGCATTTTAATTGTACCTACATTTCTGAATGTACTTCACTCTCACCCCTTCACTAATGTCCTTGCTCCCGTCAGACACACAAACTTACGGCCGCTGTTGCATTCGAAGCCTTCAAACAGTGAAGTAAACACTGCAGTTTATAGTGTGTTTCATAAATATGATTGCGTTTTCTATAGAAGAAAGAACCTATATTAATAATATCGTACAAAAAATTATATTCAAGAAACGATAAATTCAATTTCAGAGAATATGCTTCAAAAGGTTTTTAATAATACGGATACTGAATTGAAGCCTGCATTGTAATGAACGGCAACCATTTCAGCAACTTGTTTAAAAATTCAGATTAGCTTTTTTTGAATTGAGGTGGCTAGAAGCAAAGGAATGCTAGTGACATTTGTAATAACATGAGTTAAGTGCATCCAGTGTAAGCGAAAGTATCTAAAATTTTAGTGGCAAAGGGATATTTTAATCGCATCACACATTAAAATTTAAATAAAAATTTCACCGATTTTACGAAAGCTTAAATATTTAAACCCCATTTTCTCAAAAGTAACTTAAGTGCACTTACAGCTCTTTACTTATGACCCCCTCAATTTAAATGCACTCTCTATATTGTATGTTAACACCAATAATTAATATGCTAAATAAAGTAGATATTACATAACGAACATAGCCGCCTGAAAAGTTGAGTTTTTGAAAAAAAATGTTACTACTCTACTGTATTTTGATAAATTCCGTAAAAGTGATGATCAAACTGAAAATCGTGATATCGTATTTCCCTGCAACATAAATGGATACACTACTTTTTCTCTCCTCCTATACCTAGTAAACTGATTTGTTTACATATTGCACTAATAACATCAACCTCCTGTAATGGAAGGAGGCAACAGTGTTTCCGAGTATAGCCAGGTTAATGTTAAAAATGTTGGTAAAAATAAAGTGATGTCCCTGTATAAACTGTAGACAAAGCGTGCATCAATTTCCCTCAGTTACAAAAAAGGAAAAGGCAGAATTATGTGTACGTTTTAAATGTCAATATGAAATTAACATAACTTAAAAGTTAACAATTTAAATTGTTACGCAGACATAACGCGTTAACGATAATACATCTTGTTAAAAATTATGGTAGGCCTAACACTTTTATATGATTAAGTACAG
This sequence comes from Periplaneta americana, assembly GCF_040183065.1. NCBI lineage: Eukaryota > Metazoa > Arthropoda > Insecta > Blattodea > Blattidae > Periplaneta > Periplaneta americana. The sequence continues at coordinate 86,107,508 of NC_091129.1, read as the reverse complement.
TATTAATAACAAATTTTGTGCATATAATTTCTTTAAGAAACACTTAAAATTGTAATTCCAATTTTACTCGTATAAACAATTACTGGAAGAACCCATCTTTACAAGGCATACGTGAACCCGATACTCTTAATCTTGCTACACTCTCTTCGACATAGTTCTGTTCATGGGTGTAATACCACAAATGATCCGATATCTTACTTCTTCATGGTCTTTGAATAAAGGTGGCACATAAAGTACATCCTTCACATACTCCTAAGAAAGAAGTCATATCCTGTCAAGTTAGGTGACATGGGAGGCCAATGGTGATGGACCAGATTAGCGGTCTTAGCTATTCCTAAGATGTAGTATATCTAAGAAGCAACCTTTTGTGACTTTACAGAATTTGTTTTTGCAAGCTGCAGAACGCGAAACGATTTACATAGAGCTGTCATTTTTTAACATTGTTTTCCGCGAGGACAGAAATAATAGGTTTTCTGTAACTTATTACTTGAAAATTTGAGATTTTGACTATCAAATGACATGTATCATTTGATTTCTCATGATGTCATGATGATGATAATAATAATAATAATAATAATAATAATGATGGTGATAATAATAATAATAATAATAATAATAATATTAGGCCTAATAATAACCGTATACACATGTTGCCATCATTTAGATACACTGTATATCTCTAAGCAGGAGTTGTTCATAAAATGCATTATCTCGTCTGTTATTTCGTTATTGTGACTGACCTTGGTGTTTCCTCTTGGATTGAGCACTCCGAAACTGAAGATTCCAAGCACGGCTCCACTTGTTATCCCTAAGATACTCGAAACAACCTGTCAAAATTAACATTATTTTTAAATTGTTGCAAGTCTTGCAGAGCGATAAAATAGTTAATACCGTAAGTAAAAAACCAGTCATTTCCGTTGCATGAATCTACAGGCCTATTAGTAAATTTGTCATAAGTGACAAGTGCTAGTAATTAGTAAAAGTTTCATTTGGTTTCTTAACATTATTGTTGCGTAAACATTGTCATTTTAAAAATTCTCTGTAGGTGTGGTTCACATGTTAACACTTCACAGCCATAAAAAAATTACAAAACACTTCCGAATATGCAGAACACATCACAAATGCTAAACACACGACACAAACACACCTCCACAGGAAACACAAACAAAAGGCGCCAAGACCAGTAACAACCAGTTCTGAAGATGACCGATAGCAGGCTGAAACATGTAGCGAAGTAATGTAAAATTTAACACGTGAAAGACACATAATACGTTTGTGCGAGATCGTGCGTATTTGCTTGCTTTCCGCAAAAAACCAATACGCGGTAAGTGTGAAATACCACATTCAGTATTCCCAACGTAACACACATAACAATTTCCCTCTTCTTACCGCTTAAGCGCCACATACATTTTACTGCTTTAGGCTTTTAACATATTATTTTTAGAGACGTTTAACATAGTAATAATTATAAATTGGAAACTTACCACTGCAATTTCACCTAAATTACACTGTTAATTATTGTTTTTAAATATTTGCAAACTCTACTACTCCACGAAAGTTATTGCATTCCTGATGCAAATAACATTAAGGAAGCCGTGAAAAAATCAACAACATTCCAGATGCCGATGTTATTACTGCAATATGTTATATAAATAGTATTGTTAAAATATTAAAATGAAAAATAAATCATTACATAACCTTACCGTTTGTTTTAAGTTCGCATTTATAGACACGGCCTGCTGGAGTATAGTAAACACAGAAAACATTTTATAGCAACAATGTTGAAGATAGATATTTTGGTATTCCAAATTTGCCGTCATTAAACAGAAACCAAGATGGAGATTTCATTGCAACTAATTAGAAATTCCTCTTTCTGGTATGTAATAAACGATCTTCGCACAAAATAATGTACGATACACTAGCGGTATGTTTGTTTTCATGTTCTCGGAAATTAAAAAAGCTCAACTACGTTTCGCTTTTTCAATCTTTTCCTCGAACATGAAAACGTCAACATACCGCTCTTGTAACGCATATTACTATTTACGAAGTGATACAGTGCTAAAAGTTGTGGAATCAAGATGTAAAATATTATTTTCTTAATATTATTGTGTGATTTTTGACGTTATCGAGAATATTAGTTAATTGGTATATGTATTTATTTATTGAATTATTCATTCACAGCCTCAAATTATTCAGAGTTAATTTCTTTCCAACACCCCCTGTCTGTTTAAGTGCCATGTTTGCTTCTAAGTCATATAATTTTATTCATTTATATATTAGTAGACCTACAATTCGTTTCTCTATTCTCATTCTGCAATGAATTTTAACGTTATTTCCTTAATTAATAGTTAATTAATTATTGTATTTATTCGTTCATATTGTTTCAATATCATTTTTTTTATTTTTCGATTTATTTCACTTCTTATTGTCATTAATTAATTAATTCGTTCTTCCGTCCGTCTATCCGTCCATCCAACATTAATCATCCATCCATCCGTCCACCCACCCATCCATCCATCCATTCATCCATCCATCCATCCATCCATCCTATTGAAACTGTTCTTCCATTCTGAATGCAATTACCTGAATGATGTTCCCAAGCTGGCTCACGACGTACACAAGTAGAGTTGATGTTATACCAACAATAAAAACAACGCATTTCATTATGTTGTTAGCCGTCCTATCGTTTATGTTCCTTCTGAGTAGAGGACGCAGGAAATCGCAGTATATTGTGGCCCCTAAAGAGTTGAGAGAACTTGATATTGTGCTGTGAACACAAGTATGAAGCGAGTTAAAAATTCCTTTTAGCAGTAAAGTTTGTATTGTCTGTACAGTGCAGTAAAAAGAAGAAAATGATTCATTGAAGCTACAACTGGGTTAGGTAAATTTAATAAATTATCAGTTGGAATTCTGTTATGTTCCTAATTTCTGAACTTTACGAAGTTTATCTTTTATAACTTTTTCAAAGTTGCTGACCTTGCCTACTTTTCTTAATCGATAATTTAAAGTGAAAATAATTTGAAACACGTTGCAATGAAAACATTTTGTGATTTCTATACGTTTAGTTTAGGTAAATGAAAATGAAATACAGTTTCACTTAGATAGTCTTAATTAGTTCATTTATTGATTACGCAGTTAAGAAATTAAACTGCAGGAATCTGTGGAATGTAAGGAAATACCAAAAGCATCTGGAACTCTCCATTTTTTTTTAAATAATGATATGTATGAAGAGACTGTATTGATGTTCATGGAGAACAAAGTTCTAACCGAAGTTTTCAATAACCAGGGTAGTTACATCACCAATATGATTTTTGCATATACAGTAGAGCCTCGTTAATCCGAACTAATTGCGACCAAGACCTATTCGGATTACAAAATTTTCGAATTAACCGAAATACACTATCTACCAAAAAGTTATTGGACACCCAGGATTTTACGTGCTAGATGCCATGTTTCGGTGGCTACTATGCAATGGTATGCAGACAATAATGTTCACCGGTTGGACTGGCCTGCACAGAGTCCTGATCTCAATCCCATTGAGCACCTTTGAGACGAATTGGACCGGCAATTGAGGTTTCGAGAAATTCGGCCAACTTCCATTGTCCAACTGAGTGCCATATTGCATGACGAATGGCGACGCATTCCAGTGGATATCCTACACAAACTAGTGGAGAACATGCCTGACGGGGTGGCTGCTGTTATAGCAACAAGAAGTGGTACCACGAGGTTCTAAAGGGGCAAAAAACAGTGCCCAATTACTTTTTGGTAGATAGTGTATTTCCTGTAATGCAATGCATGCTGTTCACGAGCGCTGAGAGACGGTGGAGGGAGTACCCTGTTGCTATTTTTAGAACCATAACCAACAGGTTCACTTCATTACAACAGAAAATTACTGATTTTATGAGCATGACAGATGTGTAAATTATGTGCAGAAAACACTAATGGTTGTAAGTAGCCTTGAATGTGCTATTTTCAGTATTTTTTAAAGTAAAGGAAATTGAATGAATTTGTACATATATTCTCTTCTCTACTTTTTACTATTACAATAAATTTGTTTTTTTTTATATAATTGTGTTGGGATTAACCAGATTTTCGGATTAGCGTAGTTCGGATTAACGAGAGTCCACTCTATACTGAAGAATTTATTCAAGATTGTAAAGATAAGAAAAGTGTCCAACTATGTGGTTAAATTTAAGTACAGCACCATTCGTTGATGATCAGATAGTTGTAGAGATATCAGTTGTCTTTGAAAGGGTTATATTGCTTTATTACAATAAAATATTTTACTCGCAATATCGAAACATCAATTAATAAAGCAAGAGTAGCAGATTTCTGCGGTAAAAATCAACAATTAATGTCAATTATAAATACCAAAATTAGGATAGTTGGCTAGTGATGACGGGTTAGTTAGGGAGCTTTGGCAACAGGCTAAGAAAGCATAAGATATTTCCGAACCATTAAATGTCATAATATTCAAGAATATATTATGTCTGAGAGAGGTATCAAAAATAAAAATTAATAGATATGATATTTGACCTGTTCTTGCTATAAACACTCGAGCAGATACTCTAAGAACCCAAAATTTACCAGAGGCAAGAGAGATAAACACTTTGAGAGAAATAGGGAAAACAAAACTTGGTCATGTAAGGAATTTAGATGTCAGAGAGCAATTTAACATTCAATGGACAAGGTAATAGGTATCCAGGAGAAAAAGAGAATGAGATCAACATGTTACCAGAATGTAGACCATAACCTGGCGGAATAATGTGTGTTGTACGAAATGCAAGACGTGGAAGGTCTCAGTAAGGCAAAAGGAAATATAACTAATTTTAAAATACAGGCTGTAAGCCTGTCACACCCGAGTACGAAATTTCGAAACGATTGAGCGAAAGAAACTTTCGCACTACAGTTTGTTCCGTAATGTCTGACAGGGGAGGTAAATATTTCCATCAGAGCAGGAGAGAAGTATAATTGCTGTTCAACCAATGGCAGAGGTCTCATTCCAATCCTATCTTTAAGTTGTGCGGTGTTAGAACGATTTAGACCGCCCAACTTCAAGTCAAGCGTGGAATGGGACCTCTGCCATTGGTTCAATAGCAAATTATACTTTTCTCCTTCTGTGCTGGCAATGTTTAGATTCCTGTTAGACATTATGAAACGAAGTGTAGATATGTACAATATTTTTTAGAGCAACTACATGGAAATTCTATGTGAAATATTAACTTATTAAGTCGCAGACTATTTTAATAGGCTATTGTAGGCTAGGAGCCACAGTCTTCTAATGCTAAATTGTAACGCAATGTTTCGTCATAACTGTTTATATTATTATGACAACACTACGATATTCATACGTAAAAATGAATTGTAACAATATTTTTGCCGTACGCGTACAGAAAAGAATAACTTTCTAACTAATAATATGTTACGGAAAACAAGAGTTTCCATGTAGGTGTGCCAAAAAGACAATAATTTATTGAATAGATTTAAGTGTTAATTCATGAATGTGATGAGTTGAAGTGAAATTCAGTGCACATGCTTTATCTTTTTACATTCACTTACGGGACCAGAGTCGGCAGTAAGTAGCTGCGCACACTGCCATTCAAGGACACGTAGGCCTATAGTCGCTTTAAGACAGTTTATAGGACAATTGTGTCTGCCGACTGAGCTATGTTGGTGGCTTGTAAACTAGTATTTTTTGCTTACCGTATGATGGTGATGATGATGATGATGATGATGACGACGACAAAAGTGAACCTTTTACTCTTATACAGGGACATCATTTTACTTTTCCTAATATTTCTAATATTAACCTGGCTACACCTCCTTTGGATTAACGGTTGAGAATCGAAAATACCATTTGCTACCCCTTTCCAAGACTGGAGTTCGATGATACTGGCGTAAAATAGAAACAAATCATTTTACTAGGTATAGGAGGAAAGAAAAGTAGTTGATACATTTACGTAAAGTAGGAAATGGCGCGATTTTGAGTTTGATAATTTTCATTAAGTTTTTGTTTAATCAAAATACAGTACTGTATTAACAATAAGTGTTTTTACTTACGAACTGAGCTATCCATTCGGACGTATTAATTATGCAGTGTATATTATTTTTCTCTACAGTACATTAGCATACAATATAGAGAATGAAGTTAAATTGAAAAGTAATCATAATATGGATATTTAAACACAATTTTGAAAATGGTGGGCGTTCATTTCGATACAGGCTTCAGTTTCTTTTTGCATATTATCGCACTATAGACTATTGTACCTAATTCCAATTAGGCCTACCAATTTCGTCTTTCGTATTAGTAACTCATGTTGAAATAATTCTGTACCTGCTCTATAAAAGATTACCTTGCGAACTGTAAATTCAATCTTCAGTTCTGCCCGATCTGAAAATATAAAATTATTCAGACATGCTATCTACTGTCCGTCCAAGTGATTTTGTCGCAGAGTCATAGAAAGGAGGGAAATCACGTGACAATTAATTAACGAGGCCCTTTTATTTGAGTTATTGTAAACAGTTGTATAATATTTCGTAGACGTCCAATTCCTAACAGAAATTAATGTTTTCAGAAAAGAGCTAAGACAGCCCAGCCACTAGACTTTATAGAGGGACGAGCAGAAGAGGGTGGGGGGAACCGGGATGCGACATAGGCAAACGGACGACAGTGCCTGTGCGAGAATATGGTTCATTATTGAAAGCTCTTTCTTCACTGGAAAACGCGAACATATTTCTGGAACGTACGATACTCACTATTTCAGTACTGTTTGTGTTTACTATGACCGTAAGGCGACTTTGACTGTATAGGCTTGGTTCTGCGTGGAGAACGGTTGGCAGTTCACTAGTAGAGAGGGTGGAGGTGAATTATAAAAAAAACTCGGGTACAATAATATTTGAAGTAAAAATAAAATGATGTCCCTGTATAAACCTAACATGGCATTAAAACTAATTAAATTATGAGTATGTAGCTACATTTGTACTGTATTGTGAAATAAGACAACTTTATAGTAACTGCATAATATTGTTTGTAACGTAGCAAACCCTCATTAAAATTATGTATGCAATATGGCATACATTTAATGTTCCAATTAAACATGTGTTTCTTATTTGTTGACAATGTATCAAATGGACAGTTTATGTAGCATCGTTAGCCAGATTTTGTTTTAGCGAGATTAATTGAAGGGTTCAGAGCCATAGTGGGCCAACCGCCATTTACTGTATTAAGAACGGAGAAAGCAAGGGTTAAAGTTAAGTGAATGCCATAGTTTAATGAAGATTGACATATCATTTAGTTTTAATGTGTATACATTATATTACTTGCTATATGTTTCCATTGAATTATGGTAATAACTTCATTTTAACCCATGTTTTCTACGGTATTTGTAAATGGCGCTTGGCTCACTATGGTTCTGAGTGATTCACAGTGAGGTTACTTGTCGTTCCCCTCACAGATGGGGAAAATTTCTGAAAAGCCCTAATTATTATTAGGGAACCAATCGAAATGAAATTTTAATTGACGCTAAAGCCTTAAATCTTTTCACTTATCTTTTACTTGAATATTGATTTTACGAACTTTAAGTAGTAGAAATAATAGTACACAATAACTGTATGCAATATTGTCAAATGGATATGTTTAAATTATATCTATCTATTTTATAAGTTTGTGCTTACACTACAGAACCACGTTATTTAATTCTGAAAGAAACAATAATAGCATTGAATGTAAAATATACCGTAATTTTAATTAAACTTGCTGGAAATCAGTAACTGTATTTCAGGTAATAAAGATGATTTACTGGTATGTAAATAATTATTCGCCAAATACGTGTTTTAAGGGGACTGGATAGTGTAACCATAACAGGAATGCTTTTATAACTTCAACAGGGCTCATGAACTCCTGTACAAATTTTCATTAATTTTTATGCGCATTATCCTAAGTGTATAAGAATTAATTAAGCACATTTTTTAATATACCACATAAAGTTATTTTATATATAATGTGAAACACGCAATAGAATTATAATTTCCCTTCTTCTCACAATCTGTTGATAGTTTCAAATCACAATTTTTGTACTCATATTTTTTCATTTCTCCTGTCTGTGCTCAAAAAATTTGGTTTATTTAATTTAAGTATTTTTATAATAAAAATTAATATTTCGTTAAGAGAAATGAAATTAAATATAGCTATGCATTCACACATAGTATCTGAATATCCATTTGCTCAGTAATATCTAATACTTATCCACATATTATGTGCAATATGTCATGAAGAACGTATAGGTCTACAGAATCTTGAATCGTTATCTTTACTAATTTCCGATGAAACAGGTCATATTTATGTGAAAGTGTTAAGTAAAAAATAATAATTCAAGCATTTTAGCTTGATGTTTAAATGACAATTTTAGGATAAACAAAATATTGCAACAATATAAACCAGTATTACACAAAATACTGGCATTGTATGCTCATATGGTTTTAGTTATCTTCACATTCCTGTCCTCTTAATTAATTTCATCCAAAACTGGTATCTAAACTGGCCTTCATTTCACCATCCATAGAAACCTAAACAATGGTTTTATACACAGTACTGAATTAAAAGTTTTGTCAGTGACAAACAACACATTAGCAACCATAAAATCCATAAATTCATTCATTTATAACTTATTCACAAACACAAGCGCACGATTTAAAAATGAATTGATTTACCAGTAATGAAATTTAGATAGTACTAATGGATAAAATATTTTATAGCACACGAGAGTAGCCTAAATAGATTTTATGCGCTCTTGGAAATTATCACCCTTGGCTTCGCTTGGGGCGCTAAACTTTCTGCGCGCGCATAAAATCTAATTTTACTCTCTTATGATATAAATTACCATTAACATGTTCAGTTATTTTTTAACTCTTCACTTGAGTAGATTGGTATAAAAACACAAAAACAATTTTAAAATATTTTATGTAGTTAAAAGTTACCTCAAAGATGCACTCAATATCCCCGCTATAAACAAACCAGAAAGGCCAGGAACTGTAGAAGCGAAACTCATGACGAAATACACAACAATTTGATCTGGCCTTTGAATTGCCTGTTAAAAAATATTACATTTAAGACGTCTATACATAGTATATGGTATTATCAGTGAAAATGACCATTACTTAATTTTATATAATGATACAATGATACAACAAGATGCAACTGATTATGTACAGTAGTGGCAAAAAAACCGGACCGACCCTTGTAGCTGATTTCAGAGGCTTGTTCACTCCAGAGCACTATAAGACTTTCATGGGTCGAATCCTGCCTGGGAAGTAAACTTTTTTTTGTTCCTTATTCAAATTCAATCCCAATATTTTTCGATTGCTGGTAAAATTTATGTTCTGCGAATAATAAGTTAATTAAATAGTGAAATATCGATTTTTTTTTTTTCCTTATTCAAATCCAATCCCAATATTTTTCGATTGCTGGTAAAATTCATGTTCTGCGAATATTAAGTTAATTAAGTAGTGAAATATCGAAAAGTACCTATTGGGAATAAATTTTAATAAGGAACAAAAAAAGTTTCCTTCCGAGCCAGAATTCTAACCACGAAAGTCTTAGTTACCAGTCTATCGTGCTCTGGAGTGAACAAGGCTCTGAAATCAGCTATAAGGGTCTGTCCGGTTTTTTTGCCACTACTGTAAATCATATTTTGTATGACGTGAACGGATTCCAGTAATTAAAGTGTTTAAGAAACATTTTAAAATAAAACTAAGCAGAGTTTCAAATCTTACACGTTTAGTTTGCTTAAAGCCAAATGTCATGAATAGTATCCGCCTCTTATATAAATCATTGATTGAAATTAAAGTAATAATAATATCATATTATTTATTTTATTAAATATTATTTAACCACTATAATTGCAACTTGTGAATCCATTCCAGATGACTCATTAACCTCATATGCACTTATAATTATTCAAATATTATGCAATAAAGAACATATTAAAGCATTCTGTCCACTTTTGGACGCTTCCGTCTTAAACCATTCACTTTTTAAAATTTATTTGGAAGGACAATGGCACGTATTCCAAGGATAAAAGTGAGTATAAAAAAAACTTACGAATGAATCTTAATCCTGGGAACTGTGCTTACAACTTTTAAAACTCGTATATTTTCTCTACATCACTGTACTTTGTTTTTTATTATGTGCCAAACCATACTTAAAGTTGTTCTTCTTAAACTAAGACAATCCTCGTGTTATTGTAATACTGTACAAATGTTATTTTCATTCATATTTTAAAGTGAGCGGTTGTTTTGCACTTCAGTGTATGTGAAATGTGCCAAAAAACCTCAAATACATGAGGAAAATTACATAAAACTAAATACAGAATTTAAATATTTGAAATTAAAATTGGCATTGATGGCACACATAACAAAGATACTGTATACAAAACGAATCACTGAATCCCGTAATGCAATGAAAGCTTTAAATTCTAAAATATGGAGTAAAAATATAACAAAAGGTAGAAAACTTGATATATTTAACACGATAATAAAAGGCATTTTGACTTATCCTTCAGAAGTTTGGCAAAACCCAAATACAGGGTGTTTCTAAGCTGGTGTTCGAAAATTTCAGGGATGATGAGGGAAGGGCAATGTATCAATTTGAGGTAACAAACCCTGGTCCGGAAATGATTAAGTCGAAAGTAATAAGCAAAAATAGTTTTGTGGAAATGGAATTGTAATTTGACACCACGTGCCCTCCTTCCCTTAACCTTTGGAACAGTCGTGGAAAGATGGTATGGGCCGGATGTCTCCTACATGGATACTTGCCCCGATAAGTTGTGTGAGCTTGTCTACTCCGTATTCGAAAATCTGGTCTGCATATTCCTCTCTCGTATACTCCTCCATTTCACTAGGACTGATCGACTGACTGGACACTGCAACTTGTGCACATACACTGCTGTCTACAGACCTGCATATCTGGACCAACCATATCCGTTACACATTACGCTATCTGCATTGCTTTAGTGTAGTTTCCTGTTCCCACCCCTCAGATAGCGGAATAAATGGATTACTGTAAGTAGGCAACGCAAAGAAGGTCAGATGAATACAGTATATGTAAGAGGTACAGTTAAATATACATAAATAAGGTGTACAAATAAATAAAATTATTTAATTTCCAACAATTATTTTTGCTTTTGAATTTCGACTCAGTCATTTCCGGACCAGGGTTCCTTATCTCAAATTGATACATGTGCCCTTCCCCATCATCCCTGACAGTTTGTATCGCTAGCCCGGAAACGCTCTGTATATTGAATAAGAAAATTTAAACAATAGAACTAGACTGTCTAAGAAAATTCTTAGGAATATCTAAGCGTGATAAAATTACAAATGAAACAATAAAATAGGAAATGGATGTGCTAAATGAAAAGGGCATCATAGAATAAATAGAGATCAAACAGTTGAAATGGTATGGATATGTTCAGCGTATGAACAATGATAGATTGCCTAAATAGGCAATCATTTGGGTTCCATCGCTTAGAAGGAAAAAAGGAAGACCGAAAATGAGTTGGCTTGAGTGAATTCTGGTCGCTATGGAAAGTAGACACCTCCAAGAAAGACAGTGAAATAACAGAGAAGAATAGGCTTTCGGCATCGGAATTTATTAAGAGTGGAAGTGAAATAACCCTTCAGATTTTTAGAGGGAATAACTCATATTGTATGTAAAAAAGAAATTGTAATATCATATTTGTGGAAAGTTAACAGTTTTCTCAGAGGAAAATTTTTTTCCCCAAATGTGCAACAATCTCTTATTCGGTAACTATTGTGAATTGGATCGTCATTTTCGTCCATATCGATAGAAAATCTAAAATACAATCATTTATCCCTCTGTCGTATTTTAATCGCACTGAAAAATACTGATTTGGCTATTGCAGTATGCTGGCTATATGTCAAGAACTGCTAACCTCGATGCGGTATGACGACACGGAATAATAAAATTAGTTAACATGTATAAGTGAACCTATCACTAAACAGAAATATGAAAGTTGAAAGAATAAATTTAGATATTTAAAGGAAAAAAAGAGGAAAAATTGATTTAAAAATATCTATGGTAGTAAATTGTGAAAAGGAGCAGATAAATAAGCTTTAAAGTTTTAATGGTTATCACTATTAGTTTAAACATTCACTAAAACCAGACGTAAGTGCAAGTTTGAACCAATAAATTATTGCGATTTGCGATAAATTAATTAGTTTAGGAAATTGTATATTTTTTATTTATAAATACTTTTGTATGTAGATCATTTTTTTAATTATTAAGTTCGTACATTTGTGAACTAATATCAAATCTAAATCTAAAAATCCCTCTGTCATGGTATTAGCGTAAATTTAATTTAAAAACCACTAATTTTATTTCAAACCACTGAACGATGCAATCCACATCGCAACGTTGTAGATAGAGAAGGGAACACCAGGAGTACACGTACGCTGAGTTCGTTGACCTCTTACATCTCTATTGCGATAGGAAAGGAGACTTTTAGCGGCGAGATTGCCAGACTGCTGGAACTTCCACTTAATTTTCTAATTGACCGTGCATATAGTCACGAAGCGTAACATAGATTTTCTATTCATATAAGGGTATCCTATCGTCCTTTTCAATATGCAAGGTTATTTCATTTCTACCCTATATATATATATATATATATATATATATATATATATATATATATATATATATAATTATCATCATCATCATCTTCATGGTAGGCTGTCTCATGGCCTGTTCCGACTCAGAGAATCTCTCCATCTCGTTACCGGACGTCCAACGTCACGATAACATTTTGGATTATAATTTAAAGCCTGTTTTGTTATAGAATTATGGTTCATTTTTTGTATTTGATTATGCCAATTAATTTTATTTGCATATATTTTCTCTTTTAAATCATATATTCCTAAAGTTTGTCTTATTTCATTGTTGCTCATTTGGTCACGTAAGGTAAGGCCAGGCCTGCTACTCTTCTTAGAAATTTCATTTCACTTGTTTCAACTTTCCTAACATCAGATCAATTTAGAGCACAGTTCTCAGATCCATACATCAACTTTGGAACAGCCATAGGCTTATAAAATTTTAACTGTGTATCAACTCTTGTCTTATTCTTCAAAGTTCTACTTATAGTGCCACACATGTATTGAATTTTATATAGTTTTTGTATTACATCATTATCTTTATTGTATGACACTTCACAACCTAAACAGTTAAAATGAGAAACTTGCTCTATTGCTGCGTTATTGAATATTATTTTCGAACTGATTGGTTGCTGACCTATAAAAGCCATTACTTTTGTCTTAGTATTTGAAATAAGTAGATTATAAGTAGCCATAGTATAATATAGTTGTAAGGAAGCTCTTTGTTGCTGATCTTCTGTTCTAGCGAATATAACCTGGTCATCTGCAAATAGTATCGTATCTGATTTTAAATTTGATAATCTAAAATTCTCATTTACTTTTTCTTTCCATTCACCAACGGCTGCGTCTATATATATAATAAATAGAAGGGGACAATGGGCAGCCCTGCCTTACTCCTTGATTTATGATAACTGATTTCGTGCTTACCACATTGCCATTGTCAATACTAATAAAAGTGCCATCATAAAAGCTCTGAATGACACTAATGACATATCCAGGATATCATTTCATTATCGTTATATTCCATAACTTAGTTCTGAATACTTTATCAAATGCTTTGACGTAGTCTACGAATAATATATGTGTCTCTAAATTGTGTTCTCGTCGTTTTTCAATAATCTGGCGTACCATAAATACACAGTTAGCAAATATTATTATTATTATTATTATTATTATTATTATTATTATTATTATTATTATTATTATTATTATAATATTATTATTCGCCTTACCTTTGAAGTAATGGGATCACAGTCTTTGTACTTGGCGTAAGCTAGAAGTCCAGTGAAGCAGCCCATCAGAGAGAGAATCACTATGCCGATCGTGGATAACACAACTGATCTACAAAAAATCGCCACTGTTTAAGAAGTTTGTTTAGCAACTGATGGCACTAGAATCTGAAGAAGATAAACTTACGTGCGTGCCTTGGAAAACGTTGGCAAGGACACATATCTCTGCACCATGCTCTGGTTTATACTAAAAAAGACGGCCATTTGGAACGTGTTGCCAATCGTGACGCTCCAAAACGTTATTCTTTCGAAAGGAGATGGGTTCATCCTATAAGAATATATGCATTTCAGTCAGGTATGTTTTGTAATTTGTAGTTACAGAAGCGGGTGTAGGCTATTTCATATTTTTTAAGCGTTCATTTCCTTAACCATTGAGCTATGGTTCCGCTACGGCGATGATCGCTCAGCGTTCAATGTCAGCTGAGTTGTTTCCATACAGGAAACATAGTTCTCTTTGCTATCTAAAGTAATACCATCAGAAAATTTGGTAGCATTAAGTTTGGAGTCAGTAATTTTGCTGAATTATTTATTGTCGGAGACAAGTTTTAGGACTTATTTTTCTAGTAAAGAAGCAATAACTAAATGGTTTGATTGAGATACATTGTTGTATGCTATTTAATTAATTCAAAGTGCAGCTCTTTCACTGCAAACCCAGCTACCTCCAGTCTTTTCTATTTTCTATCTTCCTCTTTGTCTCCCCATATGATCCATATATCTTAATGTCGTCTATCATCTGATATCTTCTTCTGCCACGAACTCTTCTCCCGTTCACCATTCCTTCCAGTGCATTCTTCAGTAGGAAGTTTCTTCTCAACCAGTGACCCAGTCAATTTCTTTTCCTCTCTATGATCAGTTTCAGTATTATTCTTTCTTCTTCCACTCTTTCCAGCACTTCTTCGTTTTTTACTCTGTCCATTTCACATGCTCCATTCTTCTCCATATCCACATTTCAAATGCTTCTATTCGCTTCTCTTCACTTCGTCGTAAAGTTCATGTTTCCGCCCCATACAATGCTACACTCCACACAAAGCACTTTACTAGTCTCTTCCTTAATTATTTCTCCAGGAGTCCGCAGAAGATGCCTCTTTTTCTATTAAAATCTCTTCTCCTTTTGACTTCTTGGCAGCAACTCATGTTACTGCTTATAGTAAATCCCAAGTAATCGAAGCTGTGCACTTGCTCTACTGCCTCATTTAGAATTCGCAAGTTTACCTTCTTTATTTTTCTTCCTCTGACTATGGTCTTCGTCTTGTTGGCATGTATCTTCATTCCATACTGTTCACAGCTGTCATTTAGCTCCAGTAGCATATCCCTTAGTATCATCTACTCTTCTGTTAACGCCATACCATAAGCAAATCTTACACACTTTATTTTTCTTCCTCCTACTATCACTTCTTCCATGTTCTGAAAACATTCTTAACTAAATCCTCCAAGTAGATGTTGAACAGTGTAGGTGATAAAGAGCATCTTTGTCGTACTCCTCTCCCTATTTCACTTCCTTCTGATATTTTTTCTCCTATTCTGGCTTTCACTCGTTGTTTCTTATAAAGGTTACTGAACAGCCTCCTCTCTTTCCAATCCACGCGAGATTTCTTTAGGAACCCCTTCAGTTTATTGCACTCCAATCTGTCACCTTCTTTTTCATAAATTAAATGCAAGATACTATTCAAGTTATTGAACTTAAAACTAGTGCTAAGATACAATTCATTAGGATTTTAGAATAGTCTCAAGTAATTGGTTCGTCCTATATTAATCGTAGTTACTAAAGTTTGGAATTTGGGGGGAAATATTCCCTTTCACACTCTATATATAAGTCCTTATTCTACAATAGTAAACTCAGCTTCATTTTATATAAACGCTGTCTTTTAAAAAATAGTTAGTGTTGTAAATTATTGTTTCTCTAATGTGTTGGAATATAGATAGATTTATTCTATGTTGAAATACAGATACTTCACCACACTTTCCTAAAATTTCATCAACTTCCTTGCAGAATATTTTCTTTCTATTGATATCTCTGTATTTTTTGAAACTAATATCGTATAGGGAAGGATGATTATAAATATACGAGGGTCATTTCGAAAATAAAATTTCCTATTTTTTCTGTTGACCTGTAACGACTGAGATGGATTTTAGTGGCTTTGTAGTGAAGGTTGGACCTTCACGCTAATGTCCTGTTAGTTTGGTTGTCGTGCGACATATAGTGGCAGCAGGGCAATCTACCAAAATAGCATCTGACATACAGTGCGAAAGAAACAGAGATGTGTTACTGAGTTGCTCACTCTCGAACAAAATACACCCATAGACATCCATCGACGTTTGCTGAAGGGGTAGGAAGGCCATACAGTGGGTGCGAGCACACTAAGGCCGTGAGTAGTGCTTTTCAACAGTTGCGAAAATAAGTCTTCTGCGATAGGCGGGGTGTGATTTTTTTTGGATGCCCTGGAGATTGAAGAGACTGTCAATTCTTGGTAAGCTGAAAGTCTGAATTTTCAGAGTTAGGCCTGAGGAGTAAACCCTTCGCTTGAAACGCGATAAGACCAGGCCCCACACTAGTTTCGTGATCACTGAATAGTTGCAAAATTTCGCATGACTGTCCTATCACATCCACCATACAGTCCGGACTTAGCGTCTTCAAATTTCCATTTCTTTAAGACTATGATTGATGGACTACGTGAGCAGCAACATTTTCTAGACAAGGATGCTGTCATCGCAGCTGTAACAAAGTGGCTTGACTCTGCTGGTTCAGATTTTTACGATCGCGGCATGCAGGTTCTTATTCAGAGCTGGAAAAAATGGATAACGAATGGTAGTGACTATGTGAAAACGTATTTGTATATAGCTGAAATCGTGCTCTATTTAACTGTTTTTTATGCTCTGTGTATCTCTTCTATTATCCATGAAAATAAATAGGGGACATTACTTTCGGAACTACCCTCGTATTGATTAAGGTTTCATCATTTATTTACGAGAAATATTTAAATACATGATGTTTGTGATATGGACATTCGTTTGTTTTCTAAATGAACGACGATCATCGCTCTCAATTTGAAGCCAAGTTAATAAAGTGCGATGAACGAGAGCTCAGATCGCTGCAGCCCGCGCTGAACGCTATAAAGAAAATAGCTCCGTATACTGTGTAAAAAGAGTATAACTGGATTAATTTTAAGAGCAGAATCTTTAGGTTGTAAGTAACCAAAAAGTAAAATGTCATTTTGATATTTGAACAACGGTTTATCCGAAAAAAAAAACAGTTTATATCTGAAGTTTGACTGCCATTTATGGTAAAACTATTGGGTATTGAGACATTTGAGATATATGGTATTAAGGCGAAGAACAAGGCGAAAAATATTCCTTTGTCGTTTCATGGAAAAACGCTTACAAAATTAACTGATTAAATTTTCGTCAGACTATAAATGACTAAGAAATCAGCTAATTTTTTACGGTATTGCACAAGTGAAATATTTTTGAAACAAATTACAAAGGAATATTATTTTCAACTCGTTCTTCGAATTGATATCTTACCATTCATACGCCTCAATATGCAATACTTTTACCATAAATGGGAATTCAAACTTCAGACACAAATTATTTTTTTCGAAAAGGGATAAAAAATATATAAAACATTACTTCCACGTGTTAAAGAACTAAGTTAACAAATACCTTAGATTGGGAGCCATCTTCAGAGGTCCCTTAGTGATACACTGTTAAAAGTTTTGTAATCAAGGTGTGTATTTTTTTCGGCTAAACCTTTATTCAAATACTGAAAAGAAATGTTACTTTTTGGTTGCGTAAAAACTAAAGATTTTGTTCTTAACATTAATGCAGTTATACCTCTCTCACTCTGTATTTACACCTAGATCTAATCGAATGTTATTGTTTGCTCGGCGATAATCGCCATAGCGGAACCATAGCTTTACATCTTATTTGGTATTTCAGTCTGTAGCATGATCTTCATTGTTATGACCACCTATTTCACTGCCTTATGTTACATTATCCCACTTTCTAGGAATGACGGTAAAGAGTTCTTCAGATATTAATCAATCATGGACGTAATTTTTTTGAAATTGAACTGTAAAATTTTAGAGCTTTAACAGTCCAACTTTATTTTTCCATTGAACAGACCTAACTAAGATTCAGTATGCACATCGAAGTGAGAACAATTGCGCGAATTACAAATCGTTTCAGTGAAGTGCTAAATTATGAAATCGATTTATTAGTATAGAATGAAAATTCACAAAGCACAAAAAAAAATGTTTGAAGTCAGTTTTAACAGTTTTGTCAAGTCCGTGTTTATGAATTGAAAAGAGAAACACTAACCAAAACAGATTGCAAACTTATTATAAGATTGGAGTAATAACATGAGAAAATCAAATCAAAAATATTTAAAGAGTATACTATGGGAACCGTATGGAATGCGACGGCGAAAGTTATAAAAGACAAATTTAATATTTTGGAAAATATTTGGAAATTATTATTAACGAAATTTCAATCCGTTTTAAGATCAATAGGCTGTTCCAGAGCTGCAACAGACTCCAAGGGAAGACTACACATATATAGAACATGCTGGAGAAAGGAAGTGAGTGTTAGCATTAAATTAGTTTTGTATTTAAATTAAAACTAAAACTGTGCTTTCATTATATGATGACGAATATGTTATCTATCTTTATGTAACAATTTTACCATTAGGTAGATCGCTATATTATCCCAACGTTGAAGGTTTTTATTTTGAGATCCAGCAAATAGCTCTCGTCAAATATTTGGAATGGAAATTTTGTCACATGCAATAATTTTCTAATATTCTCTCTACAGTTAAATACAAACGAAATGACTAAGGAAGTTTTCAATTCGTCACTGACCTGCATAGGAGATTTTAGACTTACTCGAAAAATATAATCCTCCCGCCCTCCTGGGCTGTGCGCCACACTGCAGCGAACCCGCCGTTCTCAATCAACCCGAGAACGAGAACTGTAACACTACAGACAAGAATAACGCAGCCTTGCAGGAAGTCGACGTATACTACGGCCTTGATTCCTCCCTGAAAGAACATAGAGAATTTCCAGGTAGTTTAATAAGTTTTAAATATCGAGGCGGTTTATTATAATTCGGAGTGTTCCTAAATAGACATTAACATTTTATAGCCTATTGGTAATGATTCACACTTAGTATATTATCTTCAAAATTTCTCCAATTTGTAAGCCACCGTGTTGAATATATTCTGGTATGGAACTTGTCCAATATTGTGTTCAGAACTTGGATACACATCACTTGTGGAACTCTTGCAATTGCACTTATATTATTTTCTCTCGCAGGTCGTCAGTATTACGTAGCTTGGATCCATATAAAACCTTTTTCAGCAAACTTTACAGCGAAAAATTGCAAGAAATAAGTTAACGGCGAACGTTCTGGCCATTCTATTGGTCCTCCTCTACCATGCCATGTTTGCTTCATGTGATATATGGCTTCGTCACAATATCCTTCTTCAAGATTTCTCATACAGCGAAGTTGATAGAGAGACCAAATACTTGTTGATTTGTTTGGACTACATAAGGAAGCCTCTTGTGCAGCAACTAGGTCCATGTTTTCAAGATATCGACGTTAACATGGTCGATGACTGCTCGCTTTTTAATTGTCAACAACTTACCCGGTTTCGTCGAAATTGTCATAAATGGTTTACCTAGATGGTGGATCACTATTATGGGGGAATGAAATACCTCCATCCATACAGCAAACTTTTGTCTTTGCTTCAAGCTGCATTACTCACTGAACTACTAACTTAATAATTGTGACTTCGTTGGCAGACTCATTAATTCATATTACTACCAGACTGACATAACGATCGGTCGACAAATGCAGTGGTTATTAATATTGGGCGAGCAAATCTTTGTCGTAATATCTTCACTGCATGCATCCAGTGGACTTTGTCTGAAAGAAGTATCCTCAGATGGAGTAGCTTTCAGTACATCCTTAGCTGGGCGATAGTGATAACTTTCAGTTAATGCGACGTATGTAGAGGCAGAATATTTTATTCAATCTCACTGTATTCCCACCAGGAATTCACCTGTTATAACCGGGTCAAGAACCCAAAATTATTTCTTATTGAAATCTGTGTCGTGTAAACTTACATTATGTGCCAGTACTCACGAGCATTGTGTACACGATGCAGATGATAGAGATCACCGGGGCGATGACTTCAAAGCCGATGCCAGACACTGTAAAAAATGAAGGTTATATGAAAACTCAAAACATTTTACGAAAAATTCAGACAATTACTTTGATGCAAAAATATGTGTAATAGTTCACATTTTTTTAATGTTGCACACTTTAAACTAGAGAGGTGCATGCATTGTGCATTGCCGTTTGTGTACAAGTTACCTGGCCAGGATAGAGAGTTGCGTGCATTGTGCATTGCTGTTCCTATACTAGTTGCCTCTCCAGGATAGAGAGTTGCGTGCATCGTGAATTGCTGTTTCTGTACAAGTTGCCTGGCCACGATAGAGAGTTGCATGCATTGTGCATTACTGTTCCTATACTAGTTGCCTCTCCAGGATAGAGAGTTGCGTGCATCGTGAATTGCTGTTTCTGTACAAGTTGCCTGGCCACGATAGAGAGTTGCGTGCATTTTGCATTGCCGTTTCTGTACAAGTTGCCAGACCAGAGTAGGCATCTGCAGACCATCGCACATTTTTATTTAAAACAAATTTTGTAGTTGATACGGTGTAAAAGAGGACAGTAGGGTTATAAAAAGGAGGGTATATGTTGCTCTGCTCAATAAAGCCGATCCCAAGAATGTACGTGTCCACCTGTGGAGTAATGGTTAGAGCGTCTGGCCGCGAAACCATTTGCAGTGTGAATAAATACATACATAGGATACATAGATTTGAGGCTATACGTACTTTCTAATAATATTTATTATGTATTTCGAGTCAATTAGACTTTCTACAGAGTATATATAATTGCTTCGTCTCTCCAAAATAGGAGTACATGCAACTTAAATTTCCAAATAAATCGTGGGGATTTCTCGTTAACTGTCATATCCAGGCGAAAATTCCCCAAGTGTAGTTGGCTCTTATACTTGGTGCGCTATTTCTTAACAGGTACTGTAATATTGTCTGGTGAAGTGGTGCTTAATTTTATGAGCTTCTTCTATAATGAAGAAAGTATCCCCAAGCGAAATAAAAATTACTTGCTCACCTTGACTCACTGCCAACGATGGGATATAGACGGCTATAGATAGGAACAGAATATGATATATTGTACAGAGCGCTGAGGTCACAATGCGAACAGTCATGTTGAATCTCAACTGAAGATACTGGAAGAAAAGCACATATGCAGCATCATATATATATATATATATATATATATATATATATTTACATGGTGTAACTTTGCCTTTCTTTCTTATTCATTAGGATTTTTTACCTTTTCAAAAAACGTTTCAAGCGCTTTGCAATAGCTATAATTTTGTTGCTGTGTTTAATTATATTTTCTTCTGTTCATATGGAAATGATTACTTTAAAACAGTACTGCACTATTGTATATTCAAATGGCTTGCAAATTGAAACGAAGACTAAATATTTTGTGGTTTCTCGAAATCCACCTTAATGCGAAAACTACATATTGTTGTATTTTTTTTGTTTTGTTGTTTGTTTTTAGTCAACTGTCAGAAGTCAGCTCTGAATCCTACAAGTGATACCAAGAATGCACCACTTATAAGGCAACTAGGCAGGAGATAATGGGGTAGGGTGCTCAGTTCCTATCCCCCTCCATTGCATACATCGCCCACTAGCTACATATTACACATGTCAGACTTTAGATGCATATAAACAATTGTCCTTCCTCTGAGATCTTATCGGTGTTACTTATGAGGTTCAAACCTGTTTTCGGACAGTTGACTAAACAACAACAACAACAACAACAATATGCTACAAGAGCAGGTTAAAATATACAGATTGATTCAGGGGGAACAATAAATATTTCAGAGGCTGCAGGTATGTACTATTGTAAGTAAACAATACGTGTAAGCATGTGTTCAATTTTCAATAGATGTGGAGGTACAGCTGGTTCAGTGTTCCACATAGCAAGCCTTACAAACTGTATTAAGAAACAAGACATTAATATGTAGGCTTACTATTGACTACTTATAAAGAATGGTACGTGTAGCTCTTCTGATATCTTCTGAGGGCAACATTGTCTAGAAACAGCATTTTTTAGTTCCTTTTGCAACAAGAATAATCACGTTCTTCCAGGATGACTGGAGCTCCTGTACATTTTAGCCGTCATGTAACACATAATCGAAATCTCACATTTTCCTGAACAGTGGCTCGGTCGTGGTGGTCACGTGAAATGGCCAAGCAATGTCCTAAGTCCGCGCTGCTGTCAGTTTTCTTTTTAGGGGTGTATTAAGAGCAAAGTTTAATAAAGCAAAATACAGACAAGACGAATTGGTCGCTTACATTATGAACGATCTCAGATGAACAACAAGTCATACTGTTGTCAACAAAACGTGATAGAGCATTGAACTGTTTAAATGTATTGCTACCATGTACATATGCAGTAAATGTAATGATCAAGCCATTTGTTTTCCCTTTTCACCACTTGTAAACATTTACATTGAAAATTGGACACATGTTTTTAGGAATTTTTTACCCATAATGACCCATAAAGCCACCTCTTAAAATATTTACTTTTACTTCTGAAAAACTCTGTAAATTTGGTACTCCTGGTGCACTCTGTGCATACCGTATGATCCATTAATATACTCACTTCATACGTTGAGGTAATTTTTAGATCGAAGAAGACCGGCAGAAAGATGTAATGTGTGATGAATCCCGACAGTATTTGGCCAACACAATAAAGTGAGTACAACGTCCCGAATAAGTAGATTTCTGCTGGTATCGACAAGATTGTCACTCCAGAAATGAACCTAAGAAACGTAATATAAACAGATTCATGAAAGATTGTCACTATTATTTTACTACACGTAAAATTACAGGACTGGTTCCAAATGTAAGGTATATTTGTAAATATTGAATGAAAATATGAATTTTATTTATTTTCGCCTATTAACTATCAATGTGCATATTATGGTCTCACTTTTTATTTCCACATCAAATGAAAATTGTTTTCCTGGAATTTTTTGTTTCATCTTTCCCTATACAATAACACATTCAAGTCGTATTATGATATACGAAAATTCGGGGTTGCGATGGGAATGTTTCAGAGTATCTGTGAAAAATTCAAAATAATTGACGCAATCCGTGGCGCTGTCCTACATAGAGAATGTGCTGATTGAGCTACTCAGTATGTTGACACAGTCTAGTATATACAGTCACGAAGCTCAATACTTACTAAATATGCATACATACAAAATTGAAATATGTATCCATAGATAGTTTCCAACCACCAGGCTCGCTACTATCGTCTCATCACAGACCCTTTCCCCAGAAAGGATAAAATGTATTGTACTTTCGATATCGTATTTTATTTTTTAAGAAATTAACACCTTCCTTCCACTATTGAAATGTGAAATACATAAGGTTTATATATTATTTTCATAAAGTGTACGTTACATTTTATAGACTCAACTTCCTGGATCTTTCGGAAGAAGGATAACCCTGACCTCTTTTTCTAACAATATTTATAGTACCACGAACGTCTCCTTGTCCCATATTATTATTCAAATTATTACATTTTAGTCATTTTCAGTTATTACAACTGATAACGAACATTTCACAGTTTACACACCTTTTCACAAAAATGCGAAACGGCATAATCAATGCCTTTTCGATCCAGACCAGGCCGTAATGTATGTTGGGGTTTTCTATTTCAGTGTATGTAGCTCAGTGAAATATTATATTATAACTTTATTGTGTATCATTGCAAAGTTTTATTTAGTGTAATGTGTCCATAAGTTCCGTTTACTTCTTGTTGCATAATATGTTGCAGAAATAATTACAAAACTGTGTTATTGTAATGTGAAGAGATTTTTACGTGTTAACATAATCTGTTCGCATCAACATTTTAAGTTTAGAATTGTAGCTATTTTAAGGTTCAATAAAAAGTAATTTATATTGTGATTATAATTTAGCACATCTACCTTCCGTAATTGTAGACAGAAAATTTACCACACCACTCCTATGAAATTTGTGTACGTACGATTGTGTTACTTCATCTCTTAGGTAGTAGATAAATACAATAATTCAGTACTCAATTGTAGTACTAAAATACAGACAAATAGAATGTGACGTGTGTCATACATGACATTGGGCCATAAGAATAAAACTGAAGGATTTCCTTCGAAGCAAGAGGTTGAAGTATAAGGATGTGCTCCGAAGCAAGATGTTGAAGTTTAAGCATATGCTTCGAATTGTAAGAATAACCTCTACCTTATCCTTCGACCTTATGCTTCTAAGACAGGAGCATGTGCTCACGAATGTTGTTGTGTCGTTTCATGTTGCAGTACTGTGTATTTGTCGGCGCTCTTTGTCAGCTGAGTGCGGGTGTTCGATTTCATAAAGAAATGCGATAAGCAGCAATGGTAGGCATCCCAATGACAAAGCAAGTTTCCTTCTGATGCTAATAAACCACACTCATTTCAATCACAGTCCCGCACCGTGGCGTCGTGGTCTAAGGCATCTTGCCTAGGACTCGCGTTACGGAATGCACGCTGGTTCGAGTCCTCGTGAGGGAAGAAATTTTCTCATAAAATTTCGGCCAGTGTATGGGTCTGGTACCCACCCAGCATCGTGATGCACTTGGGGAGCTACGATAGGTAGCGAAAATCCGGTTTCGCAAACCAGTTATGACGGTTGGGGGATCATCGTGCTAACCACACGATACCTCCATTCTGGTTGGATGATCGTCCACCTCTACTTCGGCATGTGAACGTGAGGCCAGCAGCCGGCTGGTCGGTCTTGGCCCTTCAGGGCTGTTAAGCCATGGATTAACTTTTACTTTACATTTCAATCACAACTAAATAAGGATTCCACGTGGTTAAAACTGCATCTTCCGATTCAGACAGCGGTAGCTTTGTGCCCCTTGAAAGTACAATTATATTTTTAGCTACACATCCTGGAATATTAGAAAAAAGTGACAAGTTCCAGAAGTGAAAAGGAAAAAAAAGAGGTAGCATTTCAGAAAATGATAAAAATTATTGTAAGAAAATTCGGCATACTAATAAATTCCTCTTAACATGCGTCTTTGAAGTACACATAACAGCATTATTAAATATTATAATTAAGCCTACTATAAGAAATACTGATAGTTAATTAAAGTTTCTACGTTAATCTGTGTGCATCAATAAAATACGAGTAGTAAAATTATACCAATGCAGTGACGTGAATGTATTTGAAGTCCTTCCAGTGGCAGGTTCCTCTTGCTCTTCAGTATTTTCATCTTCATTTAAATCCTATATATTATCTGTAAAGTCATAATTATGATCATATAGGTACTTCGCTAGCTTACATTGTGCAACACAAAGCAACAAACAATATGACTGTTGGGATATTTGAGGCAGCATTGTACAGGCGTATTGTAGAATGGGAAACCTGCTTCATAGTTGGCCAAAGGAACGTTCTGTTATAAATAACTGTCTCTTTATTTAAAAATCCGATTTCGATATGATACCATGAGCCATGGTTCGAAGCCGTCACTCAATAGGACAAGTATTTTTAAATCCACTGAACACATCACGAACTGATGAATTTTTCCATATTCTACAGTCAAGAACGGACCCTGGCCAACTGCAACACTAGTAAAGCATTCTTTTGCTTTGCATGTAGCTTGCAACATACTTATAATTTTATCACCATATCACCATGCTGTGTATGTTTAGCAATACGCACGAGTGCAGTCTAATACACTGATTACACTCGGAAAATTTAATTTCTATAACTATTCAGGTTTATATCTTGTAATGATGGTGACAACTTGAGCCATTTGTTCGCTTTTTCCGTTATATTTAAATACATTAATAATAGTTTTACTCATAGTGGTCCAATGTATACCCATCTCTTCTGCAATACCGGAGCTCCAAGCCCTTCCTATATCAGCATCGGAAACCCGTACTACTCCCAAGAATTCACTCTAACCTATTTTTACTATTGCAGATAATAGATGAAATGGAATGTTCCAGGGAAACGGGAGTATCCCGAGAAAACTCTTTGCAACGTCTGATTTGCCTACCACAAATTCCAACACGACCTGGACAAGGATCGAATCCGGGCCTCCGGGATTGTAGACAGCGCGCTAGCACTTGGGCCCCTCCTCTTATCTCCTGTGTTTCCTCCAGAAAATGTGATGTAATCCATTGGATATTTTCTTCATTAAGTGTATATAAATGTCATACTGCTCCCTAACAGTACACCAACGTAATTTGTAGTATTTTTCACGACGTAATGCGACTGGTAATTCAACCAGATCAGTAAACTACAGAGATGAGTCTGCTCCTGACCAGACTTCACTTTTTAGAAGGATATGCTTCGGAATCGAAGGATATGCTTCACTTTATTCATACATTTTTTTCTAATTCTGAAGCAAAAGGTTGTGCTCCAAGCAAATGCTTCTTCCTGTGAAGCAAGTGCTCTTTTCGTATTGCGTCATCAAGAGCAGAAGGTTTTGCTCTGCATTTTATTATTAAAATCTGAAGCACATCTTCAAAATAGTAGAGTAAAAGGATATGCTCAACTTTATTCTTACGGCCCACTATGTTTAATTATAATGTATAATTGCGAATATAGGAATATAAGTTAAATATAGTAAACATAACCTATAATTTCCATATGACATAACATACATATGTAGTGGCAGGGCATTGGAGACTACTAAAATTAGACAGAAAGGGGTGACTGGTAGGCTACAGTAAACAAAAACTACATATCTAAATATTCGTGCGGTGCAACTGAAAACTATTGAATCGTGCATAAATGAATTTACATGAATTTCGCAATATTTAATCGAAATAAAGGCAGCTATTATACATAAGAACAACGTAATTTTCACACCAAAAATTATATTACACCTTACCTCGCAAGGAATCATTTCTGAAGTGTCTCCTAATCATTGCTTTAAATTTTAGTAATGCTATTACACTACATTTTAGAGAAATATATGTTACTCTTTATGCATTCCAATTAATTTATATGGTTGAAACGACGCCCTTCGTGATCGGGCTAAGCGAGTCAGATGGTCTGCCTTATGGGCTGTATTAGATCACGATGTCAGTGACAGTCTATTGTACCTAGTACTCACAGCGCTCCAAGCGGCTAGCAACTATCGTGAGAAATGCAAAATATCATCCCAAGCTTCGTGACTGTATATACCGGGTAGTAGACTGTGATGTTGACTTAATGTCGACATCAGTGACCTGAAAGCGAAATTTATTATATGAAATGGTTAGTTATTGTGTAAAAAGAGAACCTCAAATTAAATAAAAATATATATATATATATATATATATATATATATAAGTTGTAAAGGTTAACAGGAATTAATGCTTATATTATGAACTGTATAAATATTTCTGTTGTAAAAGAGGATTAGATGAATATAGCAGCGTGGACGGTTTATATATTTATACCGTACTTGTTGAGTATTTATAGAGTTAAAAGAGAATTTCAACTTTAGCAAGTAAATACTTTTAAGGGTTACTATAAACCCTATTAGTTGAAACTAGCACTAAAACCAGACGTAAGTGTAAGTTAAGCCAACATAAATTGAATATTTATAAGTTAAAAATTCGTTATAAAATTGTGGTTTTGAAATTATGAATGATGTATAAATTAGTTATAATTATTTAGTGTATGTATTATTCTTTGTGAGTTATTAAAATATTAATAATAATAATAATAATAATAATAATAATAATAATAAACATCGTTGCTATTTATTTATTTATTTGTTTATTTATTTATTCATTTATTGAAAGAACTTAACAGTATATCAGTGATTGTATAAGTGTCAAAAGTGTCTATTCAAGAATGAAAAAATTCCTTTTCCTCTATTCTAAGCATCATAATTTCAATGAATGTCTAAATATTCTGAAAAATAAAAATCTTGTTGCTAGGCAAACATGCACAATATCCGAGCTATAATTTCAGTACTGTTTCTTCTTGGGCATGCTGTACTTTCATTTTGGTGGATTTAATATAGACGAGTGACTTGGGTGGGTTTAAATATGTAGTTGTACCAGTTTGTTTTACTCATTTTACCACAACTCCATTATCATATCTGTTGTTCATTTCAGTTCTTAATAATAATAATGTACAGTAATGGCAAAAAGAACCGGACCGACCCTTATAGCTGATTTCAGAGCCTTGTTCACTCCAGAGCACGATAGACTGGTAACTAAGACTTTCGTGGTTCGAATCCTGCCTTGGAAGGAAAGTTTTTTTAATCCCTATTCAAATTTATTCCCAATACTTTTCGATTGCAGCGATATTTTACTATTAATTAACTTATTATTCCCAGAACATGAATTTTACCAGCAATCGAAAAGTATTGAGAATAAATTTGAATAAGGAAAAAAAAAAAAAAAAAAAAGATTCCTTCCCAGGCAGGATTCGAACCACGAAAGTCTTACTTACCAGTCTGTCGTGCTCTGAAGTGAACAAGGCTCTGAAATAGCTACAAGGGTCGGTCCGGTTTTTTTCGCCACTACTGTACAAGTCTTTGATGCCATGATTTGACTTAAACTTCTGTGACTGTAAAGAGATTCGAAATAAGAAATGTGTAAATAGTAATCCATATTACCAGTATAAGTACAGTGACGATTAATAAACCCAACATTATAACAGGCTCATAATGACATCACAACATTTAATTGTAACCTATCTCCTAGGATTTAATAGCAACATGGAACGTGCGAAAAATATGGCGGGGCAATGTCGAAGACTTATCCGCCACATAGAATACGTATTAACAGTATCATTTTGTTACTAATTGTCTGTGGGTTCATAAAATATTTTAAAATATCAAGTCAAATTTAAAGAAAACTTCAAGAGAACTTATTCGCTACATCATTACTTCGTATTTTCATTCCATATAATATCAAGTTCTTTCCTTAATGTCTCACTGACATGTAAAACCAAAGGCTCCTAAACGCCATCTTCAGCCAGGAGTGTACCGAGAGTAGAAGGACAAAACAATAGCGCTCATGTTTAAGCTATGCATGACATTTTTGCAGCGCTGCCTCAAAAACCTGGTTCTTTGAGACTCCCAGAGAGGCTGCTGGATTTTCCTCTCATCTGTCACTCTTTCAACCCATGTACGTTTTTTCCTTCGGTTGTCATACTTTCGATGCATGTAACGGGACATTTTGAATTCTCACTATATTCCTCGACATATTTTCCACTTTTACACTAATTTTAAGTTAGCCGACGCTCAAAAGATTTTGCATGTAATCTTATAAATCTAGACCAACCAATAGTTTGGTGCAATTCCGGTAGATGTAAAATTGTCCGTTCTAGAGTTATGCCCAATGAATGCGGAAGTGTGCTTTTTTATTTATTTGCACACTGCTTCCACCAAACGCTCAAGGTCATTCGGCCGATCAAGCATTCAACTTTCATCCTATTTATTTATTTATTTATTTATTTATTTATTTATTTATTTATTTATCTGTCTATTTATTTATTATTTATTTACTTATTTATTTATTTACTTATTTATTTACTTCTTTATTTATCTATCTGTCTGTGTCTGCCTGCCTATCTATCTATCTATCTATCTATCTATCTATCTGTCTGTCTGTCTGTCTGTCTGTCTGTCTGTCTGTCTGTCTGTCTGCCTGCCTGCCTGCCTGCCTGCCTGCCTGCCTGCCTGCCTGCCTGCCTGCCTGCCTGCCTGCCTGCCTGCCTGCCTGCCTGCCTGCCTGCCTATCTATCTATCTATCTATCTATCTATCTATCTATCTATCTATCTATCTATCTATCTATCTATCTATCTATCTATCTATCTATCTATTTATTTATTTATTTATTTAACCTGCAGGACACTAAGACCACCAGATCTTTTCTTCCTCTGTACCAGTGGATTACAACTACAATATTAAGAAAACAATTACAATTACAATTAATTTTAAATTTACAATTACAATAAGAATCAAAGTACTAAAATATTACCTGATTAATAAAGGCTAGACAATTTATTATACCAGTTAAGAACATAGAACGATTTTTAGTGAAGTACACATTAAACTTAGGATAATAAAATTTTATGTATTGAAATTACCAGAAATTGAAATATTTTGTAATAAAATAAGATAATATTTACAAGAAACCATGTCTGAACGAGTGTCAATTACTGACCAAGTGTCTATTAAGTTTGCGTTTGAATTCAAATTTATTTCGACAGTTCCTAGTATAGTGGAATGCGTCTGTTAAGAAAATAGTGTATTACTTCCCTAGAGCCAAGCATGGGAAGGTTTCGCGTAGTGTAGTATGAACGAATAACAAAGGCTGAAGAAATGCCAAGTTTAGAGCATCAGTATACACCTGCCTTCCAATAATTGCGGTTCAATTTAGTTTGTGTTAACGCTATATCTAACAGGATAGGTAATATTCATTCATGAATTGCGCAAAATTTATAGAAAAATCTTCGTGCTATATTTATGAGAAATTATCCTACCATTCCTACCGTCATGCGGATTAGCTCACCGCATGATCTCTAAAGAGCTCCCCTTTTTAGGAGGCCATAACCCTTCACGGGAAATCCAAAGCCTATTTCATTCATTCATTCATTCATTCTTCAACCCTTTCATCCAACAATCCAGAATTTTAAATGAAACAAAAGGAGCATAAATCACGTTATAACTCAAGTAAAGCTCAATTATATAGGCTATAAGTAAAACACTAATATGTTTTCGCGGGATATCAGCCGAGTTAAGATTTTGGAATGCTCCAAGCTTTCGACTGCTATCTCTGCAGCCATCTTCAGGGAAGTGATGTCCGAACAGAAAGTCGAAAGGTTATATAGATGTGGCTGTCTCAGGCTGTCAATGTGGCTGTCTCACCTGAGACAGCCACATCTATATAACCTTTCGACTTTCTGTTCGGACATCACTTCCTTGAAGATGGCTGCAGAGATAGCAGTCGAAAGCTTGGAGCATTCCAAAATCTTAACTCGGCTGATATCCCGCGAAAACATATTAGCGAACCAACGCCGAGAAAGCCTCAAATCATACATATAAGTAAAACAATCTTGCACAAAGTCGTAAATAAAATTAGCTCAACAGGAAGATATATCCAAGACATCAGATTTTATAGTCGAAAACTGTCTCGCTAAATCACCGGTAAGTGGGCTGTTACTTGCCCATTTCACTATGCAAACGACACCATAGCGTACTAAGGTAACCTATTTCTAGGCGTACACCGGTTAAATGCGGCCCACACTTTTTTCAGGAGAGAAAAATATTACTTAAAGATGAAGCTTATAGTTCATTACTACTTCAATGAAACGCCTTCGTTAATAGAGACTTGAATTTCGAAATCTAAGCGATATAATACATAAATTGTGTAACGGTTTAGATTTGTTTTTCCTATTGATGAGATAAATCATGTTAGAGAAAGCTTGTGTGCGAATTTCCACTTAATGAGTTATCTTAATTCAAGTTTAGTAAGTCGCCCTGAGTGAAGCAGTAAGTATAGCTCTGCCTTTCTGTGCCCAAGGTTGCGGGTTCGATCCCGGCCCAGGTCGATGACATTTAATTGTGGTTAAATTCGATAGGCTCATGTCAGTAGATTTACTGGCATGTAAAAGATGTCCTGCAGGACAAAATTCCGGCACACCGGCGACGCTAATGTAATCTAGTTGCAAGCGTCGTTAAATAAAGCATAATTTAAAATTTAAGTGTAGTAGGCAGCAGGGAAATATTTCATACAGAAAGGATTACCTCAAAACACGATATTATAAAAATCTGCTGTGACGTTATAACTCGAAATGGCTGTTATTGAGCAATTATTTTTGTTCTTGTAATGCCGTTTCGAACCTCTCTGCCAACCCTAGAATAATAGGTTATAGTCTCAAAAATTGTATGTTAAAGAACTACAGAGTTAAATGCCTACGAAACGATGAGGGAAGCGCTGATAGGTAAGACACTCATCGCTCGGCTTCCGTGCAGATATTCCTCCATGGTATCGTTCTTCTTGCCCCAGAAGCCATAGTAGATGCCTATAAGAATCGAAGCCAGCATCATGAGACTGAATATCGTGATGTCCAACCATCCTATCTGCTGATTTTGTAACATGTCTTGTCCATTTCCCGTGATATTCATATGGATTCAAGACTATTCACAGACCTGGAAGATTCGCATGAAAACAAAAGTGAATTTACTGAGTTTGATAAAAGAGATAAATTTTCAGAAATACAGGATGATTCACGAGTAAATATAGAGACTGATATTGTTCACAACGAAAATGTTCATGTGAGCATTTCTGAATGTTCAGTGGCTATAGAGATATAGCTATTTCAATATTACTCATAGCAAGGTTTACAATTGGTAAGAGGATAAGACGAATATTCATTCAATAATTGCCCTTATTGCTTATTTACGTGGTTTTAGTAGGCCTACATTTCAACAGTTCAGTGCATTTTCTCCTTGTTATTTTACGTGAATCAGGATAATAATACTCACAAGTTGAGAAACCAGTTTCCGTTACGTTAGTTTGTATTTTTGTATACTTCGCTTTCCGTCTACCCCCACACGCAAAACTCGACAGGTGCTTTGTGGTCAATGTACGTAACAACGCGGCCGATCCATCGTTAGGGGAATGAGCGATATAGATGTGTCACTTGACCTCTATCATGTCCAGGGGCTCCGTCATGCTTGAAGAACATGCTCATCGTTATTGGTAAGACAATTAAAAAGACCTATTCCTCCACATACATTCTGATCAATGATGGCATCAGACGCTCTGAGGAGAGTGACAAGTACTATTACTTTGTATGTACTTAGTTATTTTTCATTCCTTCATATCATTTCAAAGCTTGTTATGAGTAACCTTCAAATAGCTTTATCTCCACACATATTTAAAATTGGATACATGTTTACATGAAATTTTTACTGAGAACAGTCAATACTGTTTCCATCTAAAATATTTACTATTCCTTCTGGATCATTCTGTATATCTTCTAAAACCAGTTCTAACCGCTTGGTATACAGGAGAATAAATTGTGCGACCTGAAAGCTAAAAACAGGTGTACAATATATGTTATGTTGTCTCTATTCCTGGCCGCATTATCTGCTTTATGTACTTGTAAATTATTTATTAAGTATGACCCTTGACAAGTTTTAACGCGCTGTTGCAACTATCCATTGAGGGGCTTGGGGGGAAAAACCAGGCAACTCCAATTTAGTACTTTTCGAGATAAGTAAGAAAAATTCTTTAAAAAATTAATAATGCTTCCTCTAATGTTCAAACTAACACATAACATGGTAATTGGCATAAGCAAATGATTGTTTAAGAAACAGATGATTTTAAAATTATTTTTTAGGATTACAGAAATTTTGAATTTGTTGGAGCCACCTTGTTATTCCACCAAATACAGATACTTTCAATTTTTATTCTATTTTTAAACATTACTTTTAAGTAACTTTAATTTTTAAAAGTTGATAGCATACATAGGTGTTGTTTGAGAGTCAAATATATGAAACTGTGAATATATTTTGGTTCTCAGTTATCATTAATCATTAGATTCAGAAGTTCCAGTTTGACGTGTATTTGAGTCGCACAGTAAACTCTCATAAAATGGCATATCAGCTGGTGGCACATACTGACATGCCAACTTCATAGCATCTTTAACTTGGCTGCTTTTATCTAGAGATATTCTGAATATATTTTTTGGTATATGAGGGAAGAAGGGCCATCCTTGTACATAATAGGAAAGTCAAAAAATAAAGTTGCATTCAATGATTTACTACACCGAACAACCTGCTTATGTCGCATGTTATACTGAAATAGTTTGTAAGTAGAAATCATGAACGTTTCTAGCGTTATTTAGTAGTTCCTTTGGCTTTGGTAACACTCACCGAAATTCTTCAGCATATATTAGCTTACTAGAATGACTTCAAACATTTTGGAGCTGTCTTTGACGACTTTATACCAGTCCTGCGGAACATATAATGTTTCCTCTTCTGTGATTCAACAAGTCCAAATGAGCGATCACAGGGGACAAAACTGTGACTCAGCTCTGAAAACATGTGTGTGATGATCTGAAATCTGTTTTGCTGCACCATGTGAATAAATATTGCACATTAGTATGGTTTTTATTTTGTGCTGCACAGTTGTATGAAAACATGAAAATATGCTTTACAGATTTCTTTCAAACTCTAGCAAAGAACTGATCAAGAAAACTAATGTCCTCATTGGGACTCTTTTTACCCGCACTTTCATGTACACGTAGAAGCAACTTTTATGAGTGCTGCTTACATGTATGCAAAAGCTGTAAAGCCATAACTGTCTGCTGTAGAAAACATTCCCTGATGGTATGGTAGGAAAATCCATGTTCTGCTGAAAATCAAAGCAGATAGTTTCTACAGTTTCATTTGCCGTAGACAAAAATGACTTCTCTTTGAACTGTAAATAGAAGTGGGCAGCTTTCCTAAGATGGAAATATAAGGGCTCTTTTTTCTTCTTCAGTTTGAGATTATAACATCTTCTCTAAGATATAATATTTTTGGCAAGTGTCACTACATGGCTTACCAAAGGATACATTACTAAAGTTTGTAGTGAAGAATCTAGTAGAAGTCATAGCTCACTTTATAATTTACATCCAGCAAAGACAGTTTTACACACTATCACTTCATATGAACCCAGACGAAACTAAAATTAATAATAATAATAATAATAATAATAATAATAATAATCATAATAATAATTCAGTATGATTTATTATCATTCCAAGCAGACATTAATTTTTACTTTTTAATTGGCATTTTGAATTATATTATATAATTTAACCTGTCTGGATTTAATTATTTTGCTTGCCTTACATAAATATGTTTGCAGACGAGGAATGCCACCTCCACTTTTAACACGGTGTCGTTGGACATCACGAACAGTTGTCAGGCCACCCAAATATTCATCTTGCGTTTCTTTATTCTTCATGTCATTAAATGATTTCAGTATGTCCTTTTGCATTTGCATACCAAGTTTCTGGTAACACTGGCGGTTGCATTTACAGTCGGATTCAGAAACACGAACAGGAAAATTCTTGCCTTTTTTTTCACGTATGATTTACCTCATTTCTGGTTCCTTTCTTGTATTTGAGAGCCACCGTTTTGGATTACGTCCTATTTTCTTTTTCATCACTAGACACACTTTCATTTGGATTAGGCCTATATTCACTCTCAAAAGCAGAAAAATCACTCTCACTAGTCTCCATGTTGACTACTAATGTGATACGAATATAATACTGACAACAATTGATTAATATTAACCTTCTTATTTGTCTTTTAAGCTGTGATAATAGCGCTGCTTCCTATTGACAATAATGTAAGATTTTGGTGAAACAACAAGGTGGCTCCTGGAGCTGCCTGGTTTTACCGCCAAACAATGAACATGTACAGAAAGAGGCAGGTCCAAAATGCATTATAACTGTGAATGTAATTCTTGGAACTACCTGGTTCTTCGACCAAACGATAGAGCATATTTTTTTCTTCGT
The DNA here is from genome assembly GCF_040183065.1 of Periplaneta americana. Taxonomy (NCBI): domain Eukaryota; kingdom Metazoa; phylum Arthropoda; class Insecta; order Blattodea; family Blattidae; genus Periplaneta; species Periplaneta americana. Next base: position 86,071,896 of record NC_091129.1, on the reverse strand, counting down.
CTCTGCATAAATAGCTCAAAAATGAAAAAAAAAAAAAAATGGAGCTGCCTGGTTTTTCCCCCAAACCCCTCAATTGTGATTCTAGGACATTTATTCTATATGTTATATTTAGTCAACATCAGTCTTGGTAATTTTATTCTCTAATTTCCCTATGTTAACATTCTGTTATGAAAGTCTAAAAATAACGAATAAACTTTGTTTATATAATATCCCATCAAAATAATGCCCTCATGATTACAAGAGAACGACACTCAGGGAAGTATTTGCGGGAATTATTATATCTCTTGGTGTATCCATCTTTTCACAGATAACTATGCTTAAATGAACAATTAAATAATTTGTCATTTATCATTGGAGATAAGCATTGTGAAACTGATACAGAACAGTCGACTTAATCATGATGGTGAATGTTTGTAACTATACTTAACGCAGTTTGTCGCTTGGAAAATTGTAGAGAATTAACCGGCACGATTGAATCTAGACACAAACCGATCTCCCGATTCTATGTATTATCGGATTCGTCCAGACAAATCTCAGAGTAACACAGTCACATAGTTGAGTCTAACATTGAATTTAAATATGTGGCAATAATATATACACAAATACGTGTTCTGTCCGTGAGCAAGATCATTCACTACCAACCCAGCATTCTCCAATCGTTACTGTTCTCTGCCTTCCTCTTAGTCTCCGCATATGATCCGCATCATCTTAATGCCGTCTATCATCTGATATTTTCTCCTGCCCCAAACTTTTCTCCCGTTCACCGTTCCTTCCAGTGCATCCTTCAGTAGACAGTTTCTTCTCAACCAGTGACCCAACCAATTCCTTTTACTCTCTCTCTGATCAGTTTCAGCATCATTCTTTCTTCACCCACTCTTTCAAATACAAATTCATTTTTATTCTGTCTGCCCATTTCACACGCTCCATCCTTCTCATATTCAATTTCAAATGCTTCTATTCGTTTCTCTTCACTTCGTTGTAATGTCTATACTTCTGCTGCATACAATTTCACACTCCACACAAAGCACTTCACCTGTTCTTCCTTCATTTTCTCCATGACAAGCTACGACGATGATGGTGATTATTATCAGTATTTATTTATTCTTGAATAAAATTGGCTTTTAAATGTGATATTAACATCACAATATAGACCTATAATTTACTTCATCGTTTTATGGGTAGCAAAAAAAAAAAAGTTTAGGGCGATGACGTCCTTTCCAATATCATACAAGTGCTTTTCATAATTCTTTGCTCTCTAGTCTGGTGAAGAGTGACGGCCCTTGGAAATGGGAACATTCGCAATAAAATCTGTAATTATAAATAGCTAGCTCTATATTTACAACTTGTTTGAAAATGATTTTAACACTTTCATATCATCATTTCTATTAAGTAAATATTAATGAAAACTTAACCTGGAAGACGTCATTTTATGCTCATGTTTTAATGTTTCAAATTATAAGAATTCGGAAAACGTATTATTTCTGTTGTCATGCGAGACATTGTTGAAAAATGGCAACTCCGTGATATCAGTAACAATGGTAAATAATTTGTTTCGTATACTTTTCTGAATTGACCATCTACCACATCGCTAAATTAGACGTGTTACCACCGCTCATCTGGCTCATCATTTTTTTCCCTTTAGGTCAAGAACATGATATTATGTAATTTCATTCTTGAGGTGTATAATATGATAGGTGTAGTGCCATCCCTACCTCCAACACATAAGAGTAAGACATACGTTCATGTTACTTTCACAGCTGTACATAAAACACAAACCAAATTCCTTTCCGAGCATCCAAATACATAATTGAATTCCTTGACGTTCTTATCTGAATTTTCACAGATAAGTACATGTGCTGCATTAGATAACTTCAAAGACTTTTTAACTAACAGATGAGAACATTTATTATTCATAACTTATGGTGACATACATAATATTGTCCCTCTCCAACAGATAAAGATTTGTAGTATGTAAGTAGTTGTGAAACAATGTATTTTGACAGAACTTCTGAAGTTAGGCCTGAAATTGTTTATCAGATCTGATGGCAAGGAATTCTATTGCCTCTCCAAATTACCGGGTACGGAATTCGAATAGTTTTGAGTTCTTCGCAAGGACTTCTCATTATGTGCTAAAATTAACTACCACTACTCTTCCGGCTTCATTGCTTATGCACTTTGTGTAGAATTTGTCAAGCAAATGCACGATTAAAGCTGGAGAAATAAATCTTAATTATATGTAACCTACATTCATACCAATAACTGAAGTTAATCCAAAAACGTTTCACAGTGTTTTGTTTGAGATACTGAGGTATATTGTACTGCAAAATAAGATTGGCTAATTTGTGTGAATACAAGAAAAACATTGTACTTCACCTTCTTTATTAGTTGGAGAATGTTACACTACTGAATGAGTCTTTACCCTCCGCCCTCTTTGCTTCAACTGAATAGAATATAATTAGTGTCATAACCACACAAGAAATGTCATCATACGAATAGCATAACACATAAAACAAATGATAGTGTCTGAGACATGACTAGTAATGAATTTTTCCTGTCATTGTGAACACGTATTCTTCAAATTATTTCTTGTGTATGTCATTCATTTAATCTAATATTAGACTAACGTTATCAACTATATACGAAGGTTGATCAATATGTTTGGCTTCCTAGGTTGTAACTCGTTTATTAATTGATGAAGTGAAAGAAGATGAAATCAAAAGAAAGTTTGAAATGTCCTCTTTCCGAACAGTACATTATTTTTAATGTAGTCTCCAGCGGAATTGATGCACTTATGCCATAGGTACTCTAGTTTGGATACCGTTGAGAACAATGAAGCCGTCAGTTAACGACACCAACAAAGCATTGCATTCGTGACATCTTCGTCGGACGCGACGTTTTTGCCAATTAGGTGTTCCTTGAGTTCCAGAAGCCACATGGCACCAGGTACGGGCTGTAAGGTGGGTGAGGCGAAACATTCTGGAACTGCGGCTTCTCCAACATTTTACATTGTTACACATTTTTTCGGACGAAATCTAAGCAGAAGTGCACCCAATTTCTTCAGCGCTTACACGTAATGCGCTCATTTGAGAGTTGCGTTACTTTCCAGAAATTCAACCAGCACCATACTATCAAAGTCCCAAAAGACTTTACATAGTCTCTGGTTAAGACGTTGTTACCAACTTTTGTTTCTGTGATGGTGGATGAATTTTTGGTTCGTGGCGCAACTGAAAACTTAGCCCGCTACGTGCAGACGGTGAATAAATTGCTCACACGTCTGCGTAGATTTCGTGAGCAGATATGAAGCGGTTTTGGTTGATAGTTTAGAAGAATAGTTCATTATTATGTAGTATTATGTAGTCTGTGGTAGTAAAGGTAAATAGATTAACAAGGAAACATTCTCATAGGGGCAGATAAAAAGTTACTTTTTTCTTCCACCATGTTAATAATGTCAAAACAAGTGCTTAAACAAATTTTGGCCACTCGAGCGCAATTACGAGGTCCGCAAAAATAAGTTTCTCTGGGGCTGTGTACAGAAAGGAAACACTAATTCTTGTAAAAATTTATTGAAACAGATACAGCAAATGTTGAGCTAATTTTTTTAATAATCCTGATTGGAATTGAGAAATTTGTCATACAGTGGAATCATTTTTTCTATCCCTGTCCTAGAAGTCTGCCGACTGGGATCGGAACCAGTGAGTGACAGCTGTCTGCACCTTTCTGTCGTTCCCATGGTATGGCAAAAATCTCAGTTTCGGTTGGGAATACGTTTAAAAAAATAGCTCCAAAGTTGCTATATCTGCACCAATAGATTTTTCCATTGAAATTGTGTTTTCGGTGTGTAAACGGTAGCAGAGAAACTTAGTTTTTTACATCTCTCGTAATTGCTCTCGAGTGCGCAAAATTTGTATAAGCACTTGTTTTGATCTTATTAACATTGTACAAGGAAAAGTTAACTTTCTTATGTGCGACCAAAAGAAAGTTTGCTTATAAGTAGGCCTATTTAAGCCTACAATTTGAACATCCATACCAATATCAGTACTCTGTAATGAATCGTTATCAACATTAAATATCCTTAGAAATTGAACACGTTGTTGATGAACGTGTTTTGTTTGATTATCTACCACATATACGCAACACAACATATGGAGGAAATGTGGATACTAATACGAAGCGGGTTATTAAATGCTACGTTCTCACAAAGGCTCATGCTAGAGTAGCAGTATACAGGGTGTTTAAAAAATACGGGGCATAATTTCAGGTATATATTTCCCACATGTAGACAATCAAAATAGTTCATTACAACATGTGTCCGGAAATGCTTCATTTCCGAGTTATGGCCTTCACTACATTGAAATTCATCGGAACGTTTTTCTTTCCGCACGTCGTTGTCATTACAGAAGATGTTCAAAATGTCCACCTCCTGCTTGAATACATCGATGTCTCATTGACCTGCGAACACGATCCCAAACTCCAGGAGTATTGCGTATGTCCTTAGAATATGCCACAATTCGATTCCGAAGGGATTCCAAATCAGACACCGGACACGAATAAACCAATGATTTTAAATGCCTCCACAAGTAGAAATGGAGAGGGTTCAGATCAGGTGAGCGTGGAGGCCACCTCTACCTATCCATCAATCAGGAAACCTTCGATCCAAGTACCGGCGAGCCGTACGACTGAAGTGTGCAGGAGCGCCATCATGCAAGAAGTGAATGTGTTGACGATTGATCAGTGGAGTTCTTCTAAAACATGAGGTATGGTGTTTTCCAGGAAGTTTGTGTACGCCTGCCCCGTAAGTCTGTTTACAAGTACATGGGGTCCAACTAATCGATCACCAATGATACCGGCCCACATGTTGAGGGAGAACCGCACCTGGTGATGAGATGGAACAGTTGCACGTGGGTTTTCATATGCCCATACATGCTGATTGTGGAAATTTGTTATGCTCGTGTGAACTGTGCTTCATCCGTAAATAATACTAAGGCAGGAAAGTTCGGATTTACACCACACTGCTGCAAGAACTACTGACAGAACCTAACTCGTGCAGGGTAATCTACTGGTGACAGGGCCTGTACACGTTGCAAATGATAAGGATACATTTGATACTCTTTCAACAGTCTCCAGACAGTCGTACGAGGAACATTGACTTGCAACGCTACCCTTCGTGTGCTGATAGAAGGAGTCATGTTCACAGCCTCCAGAATCTCCTCCTGTACTTCTGGAGTTGTAGATCTTGGTCGTCCCCTTCCCAAACCAGGAGAGTTAAATTTTCCATACTCGCACAGACGGTAATGGAGACATTCAGATGTCTTCCGTTCTGGACATTGTCGCTGTGGGTACGTCTCCTGGTACAAACGACGAGCCAACGCAGCATTGCCGCCCGCCTTGCCGTATATGAAGTGTATCTCTGCCAGCTCTTGATTTGAATACATGTCGCACAGTCTAACGCCTACACAACACTGAATATAACCTTCGCCTCGGAATGAACTGTCAGAGTGCCCTCTTAATGTCTCCTTTGACGGCAACGGCCTGCGGAAAGAAAAACGTTCCGGTGAATTTCAATGTTTTGAAGGTCATAACTCGGAAATAAAGCATTTCCGGACACATGTTGTAATGAACTATTTTGATTGTCTACATGTGGGAAATACAAACCTGAAATTATTCCCCGTAATTTTGAAACACCTTGTATTAGGGAAGCACCTTCGTTCTGATTAATTAAACGGTCTGAGTTAGATCATTACAATACCCATAGTAACCAGAAACTTACCTGTTCCGTGGACAAATATTTTGTAAGTAATATGTTGTAAGTACGTTCGTGTCGTGACATTTTAATTACAGTCTCGCAGTACGAGGTGACCTCACCGCCACATGTCTTCTATTGAGTAGGAAGGAATTTTCCACAAATAAAAATACAGTATTAGGTCAGTTCCGCTGATGTAAATGACAATGTGAATTATTCGAATAATTATTCAAGATAAGACATTTTTGCCCTTTGTCCATTAAAACATGTAACAGTGAACATGTATCTATTATATTATATTGTATACAGGGTGGACCACTTAACTCCTTCACCTCCGTTAGCTTATCAGAATAGTTATGACTGATACTATGGCTAGAGTTAAAGTACGTGGAGTTGTAACGGATGCATTTTCTATAAATACTGGATTAAAACAAGGGATCAATTTTGCACCCATGCTTTTTAACCTGGCATTGGATTGGGTAATCATACAAATTAATATAGATTTAAATAACACATTACTATACAAGATTGTACAGATTGTAGGATATTTGGATATAATGGGAAGGTCACTGCGATCAGTAGAAGAAGTATGTAACCAGCTAGGAAGGACAGCTGTTAAGATTGGGCTTCAGATTAACGTAGATAAGACTAAGCGAATGATCCAAAGTAGAGATCGACTGGAAATATCGCCAATTTTGGCTGAATTTGATTTGGTGGATGAATTTAAGTATTTAGACATAATTCTTAATTCTAATATTGATGAATGGAGAGAGGTGCAAGGGAGAATTTCACAAGCAAATAAAACATATTTTGCGGAACTGGAAATAATGAAATCTAATATTGTAGATATAAGAACGAAACTGAAAATTTATAAAACTATTATTAGAAGTGTCTTATGTTATAGAAGTGAAGGCTGGGTCATGACAAAAATGATGGAAATGGCATTGGGAGCATTTGATCGGAAAATCCTCACAAGGATTTTCGGACCAGTCCAACAGAATGCACAATGGAGAATCAGGTACAACGCTGAATGATATAAATTGTACAATGATAATGATATAGTCACTTTTATCAAGCGAGTCCAGAAATGCATATAGAGTGTTAGTTGGGAGACCGGAGGGAAAAACCTTTAGGAAGGCCGAGACGTAGATGGGAGGATAATATTAAAATGGATTTGAGGGTGGTGGGGTATGATGATAGAGACTGGATTAATCTTGCACAGGATAGAGACCGCTGGCGGGCTTATGTGAGGGCGGCAATGAACCTTCGGGTTCCTTAAAAGCCATTTGTAAGTAAGTAAGTATTGTTAATGAAACAAATAAATGAAAGGGAGAATAATGGAATATAAGAAAGGAAATAAAACATTAAATTATGAAATTAAAAATAAAATTATTTGAGAGGAATAGTAAAGGAACAAAAATTACAATTGTAAAATAAATTAATAAGTAGGATCTGGATACAAGTTTTATAAAACAAATGGTTAAGAAAAATTATACTACAGCATTAAACAAAACGTGAGTATTTTACACTGTCAGCAAGAAGTTTCAACTTGTACAAGTCTCTGGACTTCCTTTGAAGTCTGGTTAGCTCGTTGCTTGTTCAGAATCTTCCTCACGAAGGGAGCGAAATGTATCAGATTGGTTTGCTCTTTGTTGGGTGCTTCTGTAAGCAGGCTCACGATTGTGCCCACCACCAACATTATGAGCATTCCCAGCATCGTATAGTACGCAAAGGAAATTTTGTAGAGCGGGAACACACTGTCATCTTTAGCAACAATCCTGCAACAAAAATCAACTCAATAACTGTTGAATATTCGGTAAGCTTGAAAATGTTCTACCATGTGTGCCAGCTACAATTCTTAACGACTTCCAACCACAGTAGAGTATATCTCGCTATAATTCAAATTCGTAGAGTATGGAAGAAACACATCTAGTTCTTTTTCGCTGCATTTCTTGCCGTTTAAGGCCAACAACACATAAGTCATAATAGTGTATCGTATTATGACTGCCCTCCTAACTTCTAATTTGTTTCCTACGTTGTCTAAGTCTACCTATTCAGGGGAAGAGCGTGGTTTTCTAGAAACTACAGCTTCATTAGAGGTCTCCTGATAATATAATTGATGTACATAATGTGCAGTAATTAATAGATGTATTTAAATATGACATGCAAAACTTAGCTATGCTGCACATCTTCACACAGAACTACGTGTGTGCAATCACCTTACATTCTAGTTTACTTTTTGTATTTCATTTCCCCTCCTTGTATTACCCTTATTCTCCTTATATTCTCCATGTTTTTCTTGTATTCTACCTTTACTCCTTCTATTCCCCTTGTTCTTCCACAATGCTCTTATTTTCCATGTCTTCCTATTTTTGTTCAGGCGTACTTATTTTCAGATATCCGATCTTTCAGTTATCCGGTCCTTCAGTCATCCGTTACGTCATTCAACCGTTCGTTCAGACATCTGTTAGCTCAAACATCTGTTAGTTCAGACATCCGTTCGTTCAGTTGTTCGTTGGTTCGTTGGTTCGTTCAGACATTCCCTCAGTAGTCCATTTGTTCAGACGTATGTCCGTCGCCCGTTTCTTCAGTCGCCCGTTCTTTCAGTCTTCTATTCGTTCAGACATCTGTTCATTTTGTTTCTCTTTCGTTCCGTCTTCTCTTCGTTCAATCTTCCGTTCGTTTTTTTCCTTTCATTCAGTCATCTTTTCGTTCAGTTTTTCTTTCGTTCAGTTTTCAGTTCATTCTGTTTTACTTCCGTTCAGTCTTCCGTTCGTTATGTTTTCATTTCATTCTAACGTCCGTTCGTTGAGGCATCCGTTCATTCAGTCTTAAGTTCGTTGTTTTTTTCTTTCATTCATTTTTTTTTCTTTATACAGTTTTCCATTCATTCAGACGTCCGTTTTTCGTTGAGTCGTCCGTTAATTCAGTCGTTTTTCAGTCTTATGTTTTATCATACATCAGTTAATTTGACAGGGATGTTGATCCGACAAGTTAACAAATTGAAAGAAATAAATATCAAAGGTCCTTCAATAACTGTCTATTCAAAATACAAAATATTACATTAGGTTACATGAACGTATCTTTGACTAGCGCTTTCGCTATTAAAATAGCATCTTCAGGTCAAACGTGCGTGATATTAAGCTTTTCATGTAAAGACGTAGATGGACAAGTAACCTCGAAATATATTAAGGTACATGACGTGAGAATATAAAAAATTACAATGCTAAGAAAAACAAATAAAATTTTACTTATAACAGTCGAATATATATATATATATATATATATATATATATATATATATATATATATATATATATATATATATATATATATATAACAGTTAAACATTCATGAGGTCTCAAAAATTAACACCCACATAAAAGTAATTAGAGTTAAAGCCGGCAGAAACATGTATGCAGCTTATAAATCAAAATTTGTCTAAAAATTGAAGTCTGCAAAACATATTCAGCTTAGAATTGAGACACAGACAGTTAAAAGAATAACAAATTAAAATATTGTTTTGCATCAGTCATCACGACGTGGCAGCACATTGTAAAATCTGCAAAAATCAATAATAAGTTTTAGTGAAGGGACCTGTGCGGAAACAGGAAGAGAATTCAAGTAACGAAAAATCACTTACGAGCTCTTTGGTGTTGGAGTAGTAAAAAGAAGTAATGTTGCCTGGTCGGTAGCGTGGTGGTGACTGGTGCAATGACACAGTATAAGAAAACACGTCATGACATAAGTGGAGGGGGGTACATGCCGCAGTGAGAAGAATTTCCATTGGCTAATTTAAATGAGGGGTTACCGGAACTGGGTAATTGTTCATTAATTAATGAAACAGTATTATTAAGCGATTTAGCTATGTAAAATTCCTCTGCAACTGTTTCCGCACAGGTCCCTTCACTAAAACTTATTATTGATTTTTGCAGATTTTACAATGTGCTGCCACGTCGTGATGACTGATGCAAAACAATATTTTAATTTGTTATTCTTTTAACTATCTGTGTCTCAATTCTAAGCTGCATATGTTTTGCAGACTTCAATTTTTAGACAAATTTTGATTTATAAGCTGCATACATGTTTCTGCAGGCTTTAACTCCAAATACTTTTATGTATTAATTTTGAGACCTTTGAAGGTTTAACTGTTATATATATTCGACTGTTATAAGTCAAATTTTATTTGTTTTTCTTATCATTGTATTTTTTTATATTCTCACGTAATGTACCTTAATATATTTCGATGTTACTTGTCCATCTATGTCTTTACATGAAAAGCTTAATATCACGCAAGTTTGACCTGAAGATGCTATTATAATAGCGAAAGCGCTAGTCAAAGATACGTTCATGTAACCTAATGTAATATTTTGTATTTTGAATAGACAGTTATTGAAGGACCTTTGATATTTATTTCTTTCAATTTGTTAACTCGTCGGACCAACATGCCTTTCAAATTTTGTAACGCCATTCAGGCAAAAATGTTTCACTCTTGCTTGAATATAAAGACTAAATTATACAATACAATACCAAATATTAAGTTTAATAAACAATGTTTAGCTTACAAGGTGATTCCTAAATATGCTACTATTCATATTAAAGCTAACAACTTTGCTTCTAAAAGAACTAAAGAGCAAGCACAAGTATTACGTATTAATAATGAAATTAAATTCTTATATCGTAAGAAAGAGTACTTCAATAGAAAGCTATATCAAACACACCTTGCAGCTACACAATATTTTGGACCCATATGGGACCTCATTCAATACCACATTTCTGAAAAACGTGAGATCATTATGGCAAAAAGCATGACGTTTTACGTAATAAGCTGGATTCTTTGTTGAAACAAAATGGAGTTTTTCACAATGTAAGTACTCATACGGCACAAAAAACCATTAATTTTTCCAACGTAGCTTTCTCTACAGATGAATTGGACATTCTTAACAAAGGTTACAAATTTAATTATCCTCCACACAATTTTGGACAATACTATTGATAACTTTGTCATAGGGACTGAACATGTTATTCAAAATTGCGAACACAACTGTAAAGATTATTTGAGATACCATACTTCTAAAATTATTCAGAATTACCAAAATGATCCCAACACAAAACGACAGTTTAAAGAAGCCAAATTAACCCACCAGAAAGTTAGTGAACTTGGTATAAAACCCACACATAATAATTTGATCCACATTAAAGCTGACAAGGGCAATGCGGTTGTGGTTATGGAAAAACCTGATTACGTTAATAAAACATATGTATTCATCACTAAGAATAATATCGAAGAAATCAATTCCAACCCTATTGATAAACTTCAGAAATCTATAAAATCAGCCATAAAATCTGCTCCAGATATCATAAATGAGAAAGATGCACACAAATATATTGTTAAGAATCCAAGTTTACCAACCCTTAAAGCTTTAACAAAAACCCATAAAAAGGATTTATCTATGCGTCCGGTTGTTAATCGTATAAATTCACCTAACCACAAAATTAATAAATTTTTGTTGAAATATTTGAAACAAATAGTTAAGATGGATAATAGATATTCTTTGAATAATTCCCAACAACTTATAGAAAGATTGCAACGCTTAAGTATTAATAGCCTAAATCCACAAAACTTTTATCTTTCGACATCGAAAATTTATATACCAATATTCCGCTTGATGAAACTCTAAAGATAATTTCAGAGAAATTACATAAACTTAACACCGATGAAAAAATTATCAATCAATTAATGCAGTTGCTTTCTGTTTGTACAAAACAAAATTATTTCTGTTTCGACAATAAATATTTCTTATAAACTCCAGGTGTAGCAATGGGTGACTCTCTTTCCGGTTTTTTAGCCGACATATTTCTACAGAGCTTGGAAGACAAAACATATCGAAAAACTTGCTGCTAAACATAACATCATTTCATACAACAGATATGTTGACGACACCTTGTTAGTTTTTGAGAGTCATGCTGACACCTATGAAGATATCTTACATTCTTTTAATAGTTTACATCCCAACTTAAAATTTACCATAGAACTTGAATGTAACAAATCCATAAATTTCTTAGACTTAAAAGTCACCAGAAAACATAAAAGTTTTGATTACGATATCTTTGGAAAACCTACTAACACCACCCATACTATTCACTGCCAATCTAGTCATCCCCAATCTCATAAGCATACCACTTTCGTTTTCTTAATTGACAGATTGTTGAATGTCCCCCTTTCAAAGGAAAACTATTTAAGAGAATACAAATATATAGTAGGACTTGCAATAGAAAATGGATTCAATAAAAAATTGATAGATAGACTTCTCTCTAAAAGAAAATCTCTTTTAAACAAGAGTTCAGATATTACGCTCATGCCCTCGACTGATACTAAAATATCTAAATACTGGAACACAATGTCTTTTTATAATAATGTATCTTACAAGTTGCATAATTTTTTCAGAAAAGAAAATGTAAAGATCTGTTTTAGAACAGGTAATAAACGTAATAATGTTATTCCAAACAATATTTGTAAGTTTGATAAATATGCCGTGGTGGAGTGTACATGCTGCATTGTAAGAATTGCCCAAAAAAGTACATTGGCCAAACTAAAAGGAACTTTTGGACTAGATATTCTGAACATAAAGCAGATTTCCGTCACAATCGTAATAAATCTAAATTTGCAACCCATTTGATTGAGAACAACCATGAACTTCAAAAAATGTCCGACGCTTTACAGATTCTAAAACCCATCAGTAACGGAACCTTTAATTTAGTTTCAGAGGAATTTTACATAGCTAAATCGCTTAATAATACTGTTTCATTAATTAATGAACAATTACCCAGTTCCGGTAACCCCTTATTTAAATTAGCCAATGGAAATTCTTTTCACTGCGGCATGTACCCTCCTCCACTTAGGTCATGACGTGTTTTCTTATACTGTGTCATTGCACCAGTCAACACCACGCTACCGACCAGGCAACATTACTTCTTTTTACTACTCCAACACCAAAGATCTCGTAAGTGATTTTTCGTTACTTGAATTCTCTTCCTGTTTCCGCACAGGTCCCTTCACTAAAACTTATTATTGATTTTTGAAGATTTTACAATGTGCTGCCACGTCGTGATGACTGATGCAAAACAATATTTTAATTTGTTATTCTTTTAACTGTCTGTGTCTCAATTCTAAGCTGCATATGTTTTGCAGACTTCAATTTTTAGACAAATTTTGATTTATAAGCTGCATACATGTTTTTGAAG